>NC_139670.1:2619302-2676802 GCF_951799395.1 Argentina silus | reverse complement strand
TGGGATTTTGAACAAGCCTACACTGAAAAAGAGCTTTGGATTTACGTAAAAAAAAAAAAATTACATCCATATACACCACACATTTCAATCATGTGGATCCGATGTACACACATTTTTTCGTGTAAATCCAAAGGCCTATTTTTGTCAGTGTCCTTCCTCCGGGACAAGCGCCATGGCGATCACGTTGCTAATGTTTGATCCACAGTGCTGGACAAGAGCCTGGTGGCCAGCTGCAAGGACTCGATCGGCTGGATGTTCTCCAAGCTGGACACTAACAACGACCTTTACCTGGACCAGGCCGAGCTGGCGGCCATTAACCTGGACAAGTACGAGGTCTGCATCCGGCCCTTCTTCAACTCCTGCGACTCCTACAAGGACGGGAAGGTCTCCACGGCCGAGTGGTGCCTCTGCTTCTGGAGGGAAAGTGAGTGGATGGGGGAGGCGGGGGGAGGCAGGATGGGGAGGATGGGGGGGGTGGGGGAGGTGTCATGGGGGAGACGGGGGGGGGGGGGGGGCGGGGGGCAGGATGGGGGATGTGCCTCTGCTTCTGGAGGGAGAGTGAGTGGATGTTGGGGGGCGGGGGGAGGCAGGATGGGGAGGATGGGGGGGGGGGGAGGTGTCATGGGGGAGACGGGGGGGGGGGGGGCAGGATGGGGGATGTGCCTCTGCTTCTGGAGGGAAAGTGAGTGGATACTGCAGCATGATATAATATAATAAATAATAATAATATAATAATAATATATACCATTTAGCTGACGCTTTTATCCAAAGCGATTTAAATTGCAGTGAGTGCATACATTTTTCAGTATATATGGTCCCAGCGGGAATAGGGCATGATAGGGATGTTCTGGGCTGCAGAGACAATCTGTGTAAATGGTCAATGGATGGTAAGGGAAGAGGGTGACATTCAGGGACATTATGGTGGTAAAACAGGTGGGCAAACGCTGGACAGTGGCCAAAACGTAACGCTAACCCGAACATTAAAATGAACGTTAAATCTGATGTTAAAATCAGCTACTTTTGGTAAAAGGTGGGCAAATAATGATGCTATTCATCATAGGAAAAGTTGTAAACAGTATTTACCCTGAGAGACCTTGTTCAGCTACTGTAGAGGAAAAACAAGATCTCATCTCCTAACTCTCTTGTATATGACTTTCTAACGGCTCATTTGAAATATGAGCCCGCTAACATGATTAATTCGGTATTCAATCACAGAAGGCATGCCTAGATTACATTGATCCTGTCATTAATTATTCAGTGATAGCCAATCATCTGCACAATTTAAGATTTAAAAGAGCAATTCTGGGTATTGTATTGCTGAATATATGAATAGGTCAAAGAATCAATGTGTCAATTCAAATGTTGACACATTGTTTCTGTTATTGGTCGTAGCAGATTTAGAACACGTAGGCTGGATTAGGATAGAATTGTCGTTAGCTATTTTGTGAATGACTTTGTTGTTACTCATTAATCAAAGACTGGAGACTAGGCTTCTTCTTGTTCTTCTTCTTCTTCTTCTTTTTCTTCTTCTTCTTCCTCATCTTGTTCTTCTTCTTCTTCTTCTTCTTCTTCTTCTTCTTCTTTTTCTTCTTCTTCTTCCTCATCTTGTTCTTCTTCTTCTTCTTCTTCTTCTTCTTCTTCTTGTTCTTGTTCTTGTTCTTCTTGTTCTTCTTCTTCTTCTCCTTCTTGTTCTCCTTCTTCTCTTCTTGTTCTTCTCCTCCTTCTTCTTCTTCTCCTCCTCCTCCTTCTTCTTCTTCTTCTTCTTCTTCTTCTTCTTCTTCTTCTTCTTCTTCTTCTTCTTCTCCTTCTTCTTCTTACTGTATAAACTGAAACCCTGACAAGCAATGCCTGCCACTCAGAAAGACCTAGGAACCCCCCCACCCCGACCCCCCTCTGGCGAACTAAAGGTGCTCTCCACTCCCCAGCTGGGAGGTCTGCTGCGCAGCCAGGCAGAACCATGGGGGAGGGAGTCCACAACCAGGGAGACCACCAGAGGCTGTGTCTGTCTGGGCTTCTCTCGCAGCAGATATATATGCCAATAAAGTGAATCGAATCAAATCGAATTGAATCCAATCGAATAGAATCCAATCCAATCCAATCCAATCCAATCGAAACTAACTGAATCGAACCGAAATGAATCCAATCGAACCAAATTTAATTGACAGTAGAAAGGCTGTTCTACCGTATCTCTGCCAAATCGCAGCTCATTCTCAGCCAACTGCTCTTTCACCCCGGAGCGTCGGGCGATCAATAAGGCCACGAGGGAGTGTAACACACAAGATTTGCAAAAAAACAAATCAATAACGGGCGAAAGTGTAATTATGAAAAGGATTGATTGAAATCAAAGTTTCGGAGCACAGGCGCTGGAGTTGTCCGTCACCACCTTCCTGTGTCCTCCCCTCAGAGCCTCCGTGCCTGGCCGAGCTGGAGAGGATCCAGGTCCAAGAGGTGGCCAAGAAGAAGCCGGGTAAATAATTAGATTACATTATGTATAAATGAGGCCTTGAATATCAGATGAGTGAATACATTAGTGTAGTATGCTACTGTTATGTGTCGTTTCCTTTGAATGAGTGTATGTGTGGGTGTGTGGATGTGCGTGCGTGCGTACCTGCGTGGGTGTGTGTGTGTGTGTGTGTGCGTGGGTGTGTGTGTGTGTGTGTGTGTGTGTGCGTGGGTGTGTGTGTGTGTGTGTGTGTGTGTGTGTGTGGGGCTGTGAGTGCGAGCGTGTGTGTGTGTGTGGGGCTGTGAGTGCGAGCGTGTGTGTGTGTGTGGGTGGGTGTGTGTGGGGCTGTGAGTGCGAGCGTGTGTGTGTGTGTGTGTGTGTGCGTGGGTGTGTGTGTGTGTGTGGGGGTGTGTGTGTGTGGGGCTGTGAGTGCGAGCGTGTGTGTGTGTGTGGGTGGGTGTGTGTGTTGCTCTTCTGTTCGTGTCGGAACATGTTTGTCGGTAGGATGAACAAAGGTGCGGGTGGGTGTACTTTACCTCATGTTTATTCTGTTATGTGTCCTTGCGTGGGTGGAAACTTGCCGGCGCGTGGCTGTGCTGCGTTGTGGCGTGTGCGTGCGTGCGTGTGTGTGTCCGTGCGTGCGTGTGTCCGTGCGTGCGTGTGTGCGTGTGTGTCCGTGCGTGCGTGCGTGCGTGCGTGCGTGTGTGTGTCCGTGCGTGCGTGTGTGCGTGTGTGTGTGCGTGCGTGTGTGTGTGCGTGCGTGCGTGCGTGTGTGTGTGTGTGTGTGTGTGTACTTGTGTAACAAGGTACCTGCAGTAGCAGGAGTGCTGGAGGAGGCTCATTAACCAGATCACAAACACACGCCTGGGATTAGGCCCTAATCTGCCAGGGGGATTAGAGAGTATGTAGCGCTGTCCTGGGCTGTGCTGAGCAGTGCCAGCCTGTGCTGAGCTGGGCTGAGCTGAGCTGAGCTGAGCTGAGCTGAGCTGGGCTGGGCTGGGCTGGACTGAACTGGACTGAGCCAGTTTGAGCAAGCTCAGGACTACTGTACTGGACATACTACCTAATGCAAAGCACTGTTTCAGTGTGTAGTATGTAGTGTGTAGTATGCAGTGTTCAGTATGCAGTGTGTAGTATCCAGTGTGTAGTATACAGTGTGTAGTATGCAGTGTGTAGTATACTGTGTGTAGTATCCAGTGTTCAGTGTGGAGTATGCAGTGTTCAGTATGCAGTGTGTAGTATACAGTGTGTAGTATGCAGTATGTAGTATGCAGTGTGTAGTATGCAGTGTGTAGTATGCAGTGTGTAGTATGCAGTTTGCATGCTACAGACAAGGACCCTCGGAGCGGTTCAGAGGAAGACGTAGAGTACCAACTCCACATTGGGCCACAGTTGTCACGTTCCTTGTCCTCTTTTCTTCTTTTGGGGGGGGTGGGGGGGGGGGGCGGGGAGGAGGGAGGGGGTGTTCACACCATCCCCACTCGCAGAGCCTGCATGTAAAGTGGCAGTTGGCTTTGACAAGGGGTTCCAACGGGAGGCTGTAACCACGGAGGCAGTGTCACATGCCCTGTCATCACATGACACTCACAAGGCATCGGAAAACCTAAACGAGAGAATGCATGAATAAATCCTTGTGAGGCTCAGCATGGAGACGGAAGCGTTCTCCGTCTCGGCGGTATTCTCTATAACAAACAGCTCTGACTCGATACTGACTGATAGACTTATCAAAGGTCTTCAAGCCAGGCAGCCGTTCTCATTTATGCTTTACTTATCCACACCATCGGCTTGAGGCTGTTATGGGAGCAGAAAGCATAAATATTTAACAATGCTGTGTGTGTGTGTGTGTGTGTGTGTGTGTGTGTGTGTGTGTGTGTGTGTGTGTGCGTGCATGCCTGTGTGTGTGTGTGTGTGTGTGTGTGTGTGTGCGTGCCTGTGTGTGTGTGTGTATGTGTGTGTACGTTTGTATGTATGTGTGTGCGTGCCTGTGTGTTTGTGTGTGTGTGTGTGTGTGTGTGTGTGTGTGTGTGTGTGTGCATGCCTGTCTGTGTGCCTCTGTGTGTGTGTGTGTGTGTGTGTGTGTGTGTGTGTGTGTGTGTGTGTGTGTGTGTGTGTGTGTGTAAACTGTGCGTCATGTTTGCAGGGATGTACATTCCCAGCTGCGATGAAGATGGTTACTACAGGAAGCTGCAGTGTGACCAGAGCCGGGGAGAGTGTTGGTGTGTGGACCAGCATGGGGGTGAAATGATGGGATCCCGACTCCATGGCAACCCAGACTGTGGTAAGTGGAAAGCTTCCTTTCCTACAGCAGGAATCAGAAGAAGCAAAATGTTTATTGTTTCATCTTTTATGTCTGCCTTATATAAAATCATTAAATCAAAAAAAAAAAAATATATATATGTCTTGAGATCAAGGCATCTACTCCACTCAACATCACTGAAAGGAAATAATCCTTTCCTTCTTTCAATTCCAGATGAGCTGGTGGGATATTCTGGAGATTTTGGGAGTGGAGTGGGATGGGAGGATGAAGAGGAGAAAGAGGCGGAGGAGAACGGAGAAGAGGCTGAGGAGGAGGAGGAGGAGGGAGAGGCGGATGACGGAGGATACATATGGTAGAGCTGACCCCAAACGGAGAGCCCGGCCGCGATAGGCCGCAGGAAACTACAGGGATGGCTCTCGACCTAACGGCAAAGGATTGTGGGATGTAGATGGGCATGGAGTTGTGTGTTGACCTCTGGGGGTCTGGGGGGGGGGGGTTCTGGGGGAACGGTGGGATGGGGGGTACAGTCATGATGAGATGACCCGTTTTTGTCTTAAATATTGCTTAATTCTTTTCTGTTTCGTGAGCAAGAGAGCTTTCTGTTCAGCTGAAGAGCAGCACACACTGGCGTCAGCGCCACTGGCACCATCAGAGATTCTATCTGTCCATCAACTATACCATCTATGCATCAATATAGTTTTATTTTCCATTGTAAACAACTGCTTGAATATCAAAAATCACAGTTCTGCTCAAATGGCTTGAGAACTGAGTTGAAAAAAAGAGTCCAGTAGGTGGTTATGTTGTCAGAATCAGAGTTGCTGTATATACGTAGACCCTGTAGCAATGATCTATGAAGCAAGGCTACCAGACGCGCTGTTGGAAAAGGAATGATTTCTCTTGTGATCTTACTGCTGTGAGAAATCTCTGTTCTCTCTGCTGTCCATGTGAGTTCTTGCAACAAGGAACCAAGTTTCTCCATTTTGGTAACGTTTTCGTGAGATGACATGTTTCTAGTTGGACAGTCATGTTGTTATAAACTAATTATAAGACTTACTATAATGTACTATACATTTTGATGCCTGTTGAGATCTCTCGATATTTCTGTAAACTGAGGATCAGATACAGAAATCTGTTAAATAGTACATTATGGTTCTTTGTTGCAAGGGTTCATTTGTTAGGAAGCATCCTTCTTGGAACAAAAACACCTGACATTTTACCAAAACTGGTCAAAGTTGTGGTACTTATTGGATAACTAGTCAAAATGTGTGTTTCATGCATACTTAATGTAGGTACTCACATGTAGAAACAGGGTTTTGAAGTATGATTATGCTCTATGTTTATCCTAAAGGTATACTGATGTGCACTTCTCTTTGACAGTCTATAAACCTTTAACATGCTCTGTTGATTAACATAGACAGAAATATGTCTAATACCTATTACACTGATATGGAAACTTTCGTTATAACTGTATTATTTACTCTAAACTTGTAGAATGTACTTATGTGTTCCCCCGAACAGCACCAAGAGTCATAGCCTCTCTCCCTCCTTATTCTACCTACTGACTTTGAAATCACTTTCAAAGAATGTGCCACTCAATGTTCGATTCTCAGTATGCTACTTGAATCTGTATTTTTTGTGTTTATAAAAATGTGTATGTTACTTGAAGTTCTGTGTGTATACTTGAATTCTCACTGTTAGATTTTGTTTTTCTATGAGTAAATTGTTGCCATTTGTTCATCCATTTGGTTGTTTTTAGTATTGCATGTTAGTGAACAAGAATGGAATTCTCCTAGGCTGAGCACTTTACTATTAAAGGCAATGGGCCCAAAATCTGCATTCTTACACTACTTTCATCTTTCAGATACTCTCTCTTCCAATTTTGCAATATAACGTAGATGAGAACTAGCTTCAACAAAGCAGGGTGTTTGTCTGCTCCGAGCTCTGGCCTTGTTAGTGCCTTCCAGCGACCAGCGATGACTATTGTGTTTAATCAACCATTGTGTGGATAACTAGAATGTCATAATGATAATACATGCCATTTAGCTGACGCTTTTATCCAAAGCGACTTACATTGCAGTGAGTGCATACATTTAAGTATATATATGGTCCCAGTGGGAATCAAACCCACAACCTAAGCGTTGTTAGTGCCACGCTCTACCGACTGAGCCACGGAGGACCACATCACATGGGAAACAAGGCTACAAGGCTACAAGTGAGAAGATGTCAGTTGATTCAGTCTGTGGGCTGCATGTTAGATTCTCTCCCCTGTGTGGTTTGAAGCAGGGTGGTGATGTGCAGGGAGGTCGGTGCTCCAGTCATCACGTCAGACAGGAGAATAATAGACCACACTAGACAGCACAGACCAACACAGACCAACACAGACCAGCACAGACCAACACAGACCAGCACAGACCAACACAGACCAACACAGACCAGCACAGACCAGCTCAGACCAACACAGACTTTAGATATTGATATGTGATGCATGTAACTACAATTGCCGATAATGGATATTAGTTCTGAAAAATAATATCATTATTACACACTCCAGAATTAAAGGCACCAGGATATGAGGACAGAATATTATATTTTATTTATTTGTATTTATTGTCTATTAAACCAGAGACACTGAGATTTTTCATATCATAATATGCCCAAGATTTAACTTGGTTGCAGGACTTAATTGGTCCTAAACTGCCTCCCCATGTCAAAAGATGCAACTGCACCCAGCTTCAATGATCCAAAAGTAAAATATTTGGATGCAGAACATTCCAATTTAGGCGACACTTAAACAGTTACATATATTCCCCAAACCACTTCTGACACCCTATTTAAAACATAGTTGCAGTACTGTAGTTTGCCTAATTCAAAACTACTTGATTGTTTAGATCAGATTGGAAAGCTCCAGGCTGACTTCACAGCACACGAGAAGGATATGTATACAGGATTTGACATCTTACGACAACAGATATTTTTGATGCCACACACTTGATTGCTCCTGTTCCATGAATTCAAAAGCATGTGGCAGCTGCTCCACAAACGCTGTCTCTCTCCTGTGACAAGCATAAGAGGATTCTACTCTGGGAGCTAAATAATGTACAGGCTCAAAGTGCCATTTGCCATCTTCTGCACATCAATATGCTACTCCGTTCTGCTGAAAAACATCAAGAAGGGGGAGATGCTATGATGCTATGATAACCACCAACCAACAGCAGCCTCCACAAATCTCGCAGATAAAAGCCTAGCTCCTAAGATTATAGTCGAGCAATTATTATATTCACATTTGTTATATGAGCAAGTGTAAAATGTGTTTGGCTCTGACCATCAGCGAGATACGCAACTGGATAAATAGAAACAGACAGAAAGGATTGTTAAAAATATTTATGGAATTTTCTCACATTAACACAACAGGTTATCATACTGTAGATCCCTCCAGTAATGTGGGCTGTCAGTCCAATGGTGTGAGCCGTACAAAGAATACACCTCCGTTGTACATTATTTACAGTTAATACAGAAACATTAATTTATTGGTACACAACAGTCGAACACTGGTGTAAAAGTAAAAGGCTGTATTCCAGGAAATCCAAGGCTGCAGATGTACTCTCATATCAGAAACACAGATAGTCAAAAAATACTTGCAGCATTTCAAGCTTTGTTTACAGAATCACACGTCCAAGACTTCATATGACAGACATAATAAATATTTCGACACTGACATACAGCACACAGCAAACAGGGACTTTTGTCAAATAGATCAACAAAAGGCAAATCAGATCACCAAAAATCTAGAAAAAACTATAAGTCTGTTTTACTTGGCTGAAGTAGTACCTGTTCCCATAAATTAATTTGGATAATAATAAATAAACAAACAAAAAACATCAAAGTGGCTGTTCTAGATCCTAGATGAGTTGACCCTATGCCAAGGTAACATTAACATAAAGAGATGTCGCAAATAACAGAGGCCTAGTCTGACAGAAAAGATCATATTACTGGTGCACAAACATCTGCAGACTGACACTGTGTCCCAACTCCCCACTCTGTTCCCTGAAGTATGCACTTGTTCACCGCCCCACGCGGACTTCATAGCATATGACTACTGAAAGAACGGGCTCTTACACCAATGCCACGCTTTTAAATCCCTACAGGGGAGTGGACAAGTGCGCACTTCCGGGTGGAGAATTGGTATGCAGAGCGAGACAGCAGCTTCCTTGAGGACCGCGGCACCCTCTCCTTGAGGACCGCGGGGCCCTCTTCAGCCAGACCTGTTGCATCCCCCACTCCTGGTTAAAGTAAAAAAAAATCGACAGTATTCTAGTGCAGGGAGACAGAATGTTTCTTCGGATACACCTTCGGATGACTTCCTTTTACTTTCACACAGTAAAATATATCGTTTTCTCGAGTACAGAAATAAAAAAATAAAATAAAATAAAATAAAATAAAACGTGCACCAGATCAAAATAGGGCCCTATATCATTTCAACACTCCTGGCAAATCGGTGGAAGAGTGGGTGCCACCTCCTCCTCGGGTTAAGATTCGTATCGACGGCCATTGATGGTCATACCGCTTTATTGCTTCGTGCAATGGCGTCTTCTCTCGGAGCTGTTGGACGCAGCGGACTGCACCAGCACAGCATCATGACACTAAAGCCATGAATCATAGTACGGAAATGACATGACTATCAGAAGAACCGTTAGTCCTCTGAGGTCTATTGTAAACATCCCAAAGTCACTTGCCAGATTGCATAAGTCTTTGGCTGAGTGCATTGAAGGCAATAGCTGCATTGACAAATACTCAAATCCCCGTATTGGACAAGATTAAACAACCGGATCCAGACCTTTTAACTTGCTCTGTTTCTTTTAACGCAACCCTACTCTGGGACAGCTAGAGGCTATACAAGCAACAAGCAATGTACCACTATTCACATTAGTGATCCGTGCTATCGGTAGTTTTCATTCATAACTTTCATCCGACACCTTGGTCCATCATAACTTAAATGTCACATTATAACTTACTTAAAGTTCCTATATTCTTACATAACATCTGCCTTATATTTTGAATCATACAGATACGCTAAAATTGGTTGGGTATACAGTATATTAATCGTGTTACATGCCAGAGAACTGATTGATATTATACTGAATTAATGGGCAAATATTAACACTAATAACCATATCTTACGACAGCTCACCATGAACCACTTTTAAAAGTTTGCGTAGAAACCTTTAAAACTGACCAACGCTGAAAATGACTAATGAAAAAAAAGAAAAAAAGATGTTCTCCCTGACGTACTCAATCAGGAAGCTGAGACTTAGTACTGGGGGGGGGGGGGGGGCTCCACAGCTCTCCGTGGGTGGTGGTGGTGGTGATGGTGGTAGGCAGGGCGATCTCCTTTCTCCACCTCTCTAGACTTCTAGCTAAGTCCGTATTTGTTAAAAAGAGCAGCGTCTCTCCGAGCGTCAGTCGATGTACTGAGAGAGCCACCGGAACCCGTCGCCGTAGCCTTGTTTTTTCAGCACGCTGCACATGAACACCTCCAGAGGTCGCACGCTCAGCTCCTTCAAGGACACGTTACCCTGTCGGTGCGAAAAAAAGGACAGGGTTTTACACACAACGCCACATACCCCACGACTACACGTCTACACAGACACACAATGTCTCTGCGTGTGTCACTCGATAGTCCTGATTGTACTTTGAGTTAAAGGACTCGTTGATTTAAGAGAAAGCCTGCATGCTGACCTTGCCAGTGGTCTGGCCATCCAGAGCGAACGCTCCTCTCAGCGACCCCTCGCTGACGGCCTCCGGACGGTCAATCTTGTTACCCAACACCAACACTGGGACGTTGAGGATGGTCTCATCTGTAAGTAAAGCCTGGACAACAGAAAGGGGATGGGTAGAGGAGGAGATGATGGGGCGGGGGGGGGTTGTTATCTAACAGAGATTGACAGTTTATGTAGCAGGACATTATGTAATGTTGTCTAAACAGCAAGCTAATAACTTAGCTAATAAAATAGCTCCAGTTATTCAAGACAGTCCCCCGGTTTCTCTCATGCCGAATTTGACAGCTGACAATCCAAGTAATGTTCAATGACGTGACACAAACACCAAGGTGTTAGACTACTGTGTACCTGCGGCTTAACAATGACTTCACTGTATGCTTACGTCAAGCTCGATCTTGGACTCTGTGAGTCTGTCACGATCCGCACAGTCCACGAGAAACACCACCCCGTTTATCGCCGGCAGGTAATTCTTCCAAACTCTTCTGGCTGTGAAAAAAAAGAGTAAAAACAGTGAGGTTGTGATTTAGTTTCTAATCTTAGTTCCTCCAACTCTTAGGTGCTGAATATTCAGAGGCGTCTTCCACATTTACATAAATAAATGTGACGATAACGATTGTCTTACCTTGTACGTGACCTCCGAGATCGAATGTGGTGAACGTCATTCCAGCGATCGTCAACTCTTCAGATGCTTAAGGGAGAACCAAATACAAGCAAGCCAAATCATAAGCTGGGCATTTACATTTATAGAATTTATAGCAGACGCCTTTATCCAAAGCGACTTACAACAAATACATTTTTTTTCATGTATTTACAGAGAAACTTGTACAGGGGGGTAGTGGGGATGAAGAGGTCTTTAGGAGGGACAGTTAAGATGTAGCCTAAAGAGATGGGTCTTCAATCTACGGTGGAAGACAGGTAGTGAAGATAGGCAGTACAGTCACTGAATTACAGTACCATCGAACCATTACGTACACCACCATCAAATAACAGAACCTCACAATAGAACCTCATCGTCATCACCTCCATTCTTATCTACTCACAACTTAACAGCCAATAGGCCAAGACCTTGTCTCATAGTCACACTTTGAAATAAATGATGTTTCTCAAATCAAAACAGGTTTATGTGTCATATACATAGAATACAGCCGTAGAGAGTGCAATGAAATGCTTAGGGCGAGCTGGCTCCTCAACAGTGCAACGCAGTAATAAAAATAATATTGAAAACAATAACATTCTTACTTGGGTGCAATGTAGGCACATGTTGTCCCAGTCTGTCATCTTTCAGCATGTGCAGAAGAGTTGTTTTCCCTGCATTATCCAACCCCAGGAAAACCAACTTCCCAGACTTCTTGTATAAACCTGGCAAAGTCAATTAAAGAATCGGTTAATATTCCAGTTCTGTTGACAGACACACCTCCAACTCCGACTGAATCAGAACCTTGTTATCTATGGTGTTGTGGCAGTTTGGGAATGTTTGAGGTGAGATCAGTGATTACCTAAAAACTGTAGCACACCACTAAATCCTCTGTAGATCCAATCAAATAGAAAAGACATCTCGGTGGTCTTTCCCTGAGAAGAGAGAACATCGATCAGCGGGTGTCTGAAACACGACAACAACACCTTTGTGTCGCTCATTTCCTGCCAACAGGACATCACTGGTAACCCCCAGGCTAACAAGTTGCTACATAGCTAGCAGCGTTACTATCGCCAGACTGCAGCCAACTACTACATTTAATAAGTTTGCTGGTAAATTCATGTTGGCAATGTCGGTAGCTAGCTCGTCTTAATCGGTTAAGCCAAGCAAAATAAGTTGACAGACATGTCTTGCTAAGGCGTCACGCAGCTCCTCGCCCTGAACCAGGACGGGGTTGCTAGTAGTTGGCTAGCTAGCGAGCTAGCACAGCAGCTTAAAACGCCTAGCCGGACGTTACTTACACCAGACACATCTCCGTTTCAAAGCAAACACATGGTACATTTGGACACACGTACATTACTATGTATCTGACATAAGATAAATACTGGCAAATACTGTCAATCCGCCTACTGTCACCTTACCGTGAGCGTCGGCACCCACCGTGTCGCTAGTCTTTACTCGGCTCAAGGACCAGCTGACAGCTAGTGTTGTTTTTCGTTCGACTTCGGTAACTAACCAACCAGCTCGGCGGCGCGTCAGCGCCCTCTAAGGTGCGGGAGCGAACATGGTCGCGTACAGTAGTGACTGATGATTTGATGACTATCAAACTATCAAAGAGCTTAGAAAGGAGATGCATGCATGGTATTTCGAGGTAGACTAGGCTTGGTACATTTTCTGTCCATTTCTGTCATTTAAATCCTGAAGATAATGGTGGTGATAGAAGCAAATCATGCAGGTGGAAAAATCACTGCACAGCAATGCTGTGTTGCTCCTATCCTGATAAACATTTTGATTTTGCATTTAGACATTGCTGCTCTGTATTTCACACTTAGCCGACTTGAATCCATTATGTTTGTCTAATATGTCCATTCTGATATATTCTGATGTTTTTCTTATTTCTTCCTGATGTTGGAATTGTGTTGTGTGATTCTTCAGCCGTTCACAGGCATGTTGTGACCTAATGGTAACTGAAACCAAACTTCAGAAACCGTTTATTTCCTTTTCTAGGTTCTTTTGAATTCATCGAATGCTTCTATTCTATTCTATTCTATTCTGTTCTATGTAAACTGTTCTATTCTGTTCTGTTCTGTTCTGTTCTGTTCTGTTCTGTTCTGTTCTGTTCTGTGTAAACTGTTCTGTTCTGCAATATTACACTCCCCGCCCCAGGCCGTTGCCTCCATGTCTACATCAGGATTGCGTTACGACTCATTACCACTAGATGCTAGTAAAATACCATACTCAGATCCGGGGTATTATATGGTGGTATTTATTTTCACATTCCTGACACATCTCAGATTTCAGTATCCAACAACATGACGAATGAGCCACAACAGAGTGTCGTGGCTTAGCCAGACTTTGACACGGTGAAGTTGTCATGAAAATGGAAAACATTATAAACAGCCTTCCTTGATTGTTTTGTACCAAGGACAAGCATCACACACAACCTCCTAAACATGTGAAACTAATGTTGTCCAAATCTTATGCAGATGATTATGGTCCAATCTTCAGATCTTCATTTTCTCCATTACTCATAGTAGAACCATTTGTGAACTGAAAAGAATGAGCAGAGAAATGTCAATGTCTTCAACTCTTAGGTTCAGCAAAATTTGTAACATATGCATATGGAGACTTCATGTGAATGACTGTCACATACAGTACCAGTCAAAAGTTTGGACACACCTTGCCAAGAGTGTGCAAAGCTGTCATCAAAGCAAAAGGTGGCTACTTTGAAGAATCTAATATATAAAACATATTCTGGTTTGTTTAACACTTTTTTGTTTACTACAGAATTCCATATGTGTTCCTTCATAGTTTTGATGTCTTCAATATTAACCTACAATGTAGAAAATAATACAAATAAAGAAAAACCATTGAATGAGAAGGTGTGTCCAGACTTTTAACTGGTACTGTATACTGTACATTGGACAGAAATTATATTTCTTTGAAAAGTAGCCATAATCAAAATAAAAATAAGTCCCATTGAGGAGCGTATCAATATGAATAACAAAACCAAAGTGAGACATACCTGAACTTGGAATGGGGTCCTCAGCTCCAAAAGCAGATGCCTACAAATTAAGATCATAAAACAAACACACAATCATAATGCAACAACACAACATGGTGTAATGTAACATCACCCTATTTGTCTTACCAAGGGCTTCTGTCTCAGCGTTTGGAGGCTTCGTTGTGGTGCAATGAAGCGAATAATTGGTCTACATATTTCTTCAACTTATGCAAATACCAGTCTATGCTTGACTAATGACTAACGGCTTTATTTACATACTAAAGGACATTTTGTTTTTAGCATTATGTGACATTAAAAGAAACCTCAGAATCACCGGACAAAGACGAAGGCATAAAAAATATATTTTCAGCTAGGCCTAAGTACAATGCAGGGGAGGCTTGTGGAGGTAGAAATCGGAGGACGGGCTCATTGTAATGCATGTGATGGGATCCTTCCATTCCATGCATTACAATGAGCCCATCCTCCGATTTCTACCTCCATCAGTCTCCCCTGGTGCAGTGGATGAGTTCAGTTCAGTTTCAGAAGCCTGAGGGCCGGCCGGCATCGGTTCCACTTAGGTGTCATTTAGGACGGACGCTTTTGAGTAGCAATTATCATACAACAATTCTCCTAAGGTTTTTAGACACGCATTCTAATAACCTTGACAAGACAAATCAACCGCACTTCATTTGCAGGCGTATAAATACAATTGATATGAATGAATCATATGTATATGATTTCAGTCATACTAAAGAGTAGGACGACTGAGAAGAGACTCACAGAATCAACAACAGCCTTGGCATCGCCACTGGAGCAATGGAAGGGACTGTCTGAGACACATGTGTTCAAGCTGCCTCGGAGGATGGTGTGTTCCGCAGACAGACAGAGGGGTTAGGGAACACAGAAAGTCGGTTTAGTTTCAGTTGGATTGAGGGGAAAAGATGGAGAAGGTGGATCTCTGTTTATGCCGCAGTTTCACAAAAACAACTTCAAAAAAACAGTTTTATTTTGGATCTGCTTCTCTGTTTGCCCAGAAAATTGTTTTGAAGTGAATTTTATCCTCAACAGCACCATGAAATTGGATCTGATCAACACCGAATGGAATGGCTGAACATATTTCATAGAGTAGAAAACAGATGGAAATAGTGTATCATAAATGTATGTTTATGTCTCACCAGCTGAGTTCACCAGCATTGGTCTTTTGGGAGATCAATGCTTTCCAAAATCCATGAGTATCCTTGATAGTCTGAATAGCAAAGTCCTGAAAAAGAGAATATCAGTTATGCTACTCTCACAAAATGTAGAGGAATAATCAAACACCTAGATAAATTATTAAACTATTAAACTATTAAAATTGCAACTCTCAACATGTTCAGCCTTAGGACCTAAAACCGGTTCTTCACCCTGTCTTTGAACTCTCCATTGAATGCAAATTTGTTCTCAGGTTTTCCGTCTGGAACTTTATATCTTTTGAACCAATCGACTGTGGCTTCCAGGTAGCCGGGCTTGAGTCTTCTCACATCATCAATATCTGCATTCATCACAGATAGAGATTAAAAGTGGGTGTTAGTGTAAACAAACATAATTCAGCACCAACAGCTCATGGCTCCACTCCAACATATCCAGCTCCACTCCAATCTGTCTGTGTCTGTGTCAGATGGACTGGGACATTCTATAGTGTGTAAGTATTAAGTGTGTAATCAAAAGTCGCGTGCAGGGATGGACTGGGATCATCTGTAGTATGTCAGTATTAAGTGTGTAATCAAAAGTCGCGTGCAGGGATGGACTGGGACATTCTATAGTGTGTAAGTATTAAGTGTGTAATCAAAAGTCGCGTGCAGGGATGGACTGGGATCATCTGTAGTATGTCAGTATTAAGTGTGTAATCAAAAGTCGCGTGCAGGGATGGACTGGGACATTCTATAGTGTGTAAGTATTAAGTGTGTAATCAAAAGTCGCGTGCAGGGATGGACTGGGATCATCTGTAGTATGTCAGTATTAAGTGTGTAATCAAATAGCAGATATCCTCCTACTGTTGAAGTCCGAGGCCTCTGGGTCCTCAACATTAATCACGATGACTTTCCAGTCTGTCTCCCCTTCATCGATCAAAGCCAGGGTCCCTAAGACTTTTACTTTAATAATCTCTCCCCGAGAGCACACCTCAAAACACAAACAATCATGAAAAAAATTTGAAGATTATACACTGTATCTTACATTTACACCTGTGCTCCTTATCAAACCAACCCCACCAGCAGAATGCTTTCGCAATAACAACATGCAACCATCCCTTTCTGAGAGAGCTAGACTTGTATCCCATGTCACCGATGTCAACAGAATGCTGGAGCCGTCATTCTTGAGCAATAACAATATGCAACAATTCTAGACCATTCTAGACCATTCTAGTGCATTCTAGACCATTCTAGAAGAGAACTATAGAGAGAAACACTCTTATTGATCTGAGGAACTAGCAGCCATTTCCGAGAGAGCTGGACTAGAGGGGTACCTTGTATCCTATGTCACAGATGTCAATAGGGTCATTGTCACCACAGCAACCTGTGTCTCCGTCTTTGTGGCCCGGGTCTTCCCATGTCTATCAACAAACAGGTTAGGATTTAGTTTATTTATTAGTGACCGGTGATTCATCATCGTCATCTGCTGCTCTACTGATTGTCCTAAATCATAAATATTGTGTTTTTCAACTGATTGCCTCAAGACCTTATGTTTTCCTCCACACTAGGCATTTGAACATATCAAATTGCTGATCACCACTTTCATTGAATTTTGAGTGGTTTAGTTAACTTTGTCACACCTGTGGGGTTCCGGGTCTAAAATGACCACCATAGGAAAAGAATGGGTAATGAAATGTAAAAATACATACATACAATAGGAAAAAATACATAGAAATGTAGAAATACATTTTCAGTGTCTGTTCTTTGTATATTCACTGCAGTTACTCATGTTAACCACTAGCTGAAGACATTGTTTCACAGCTTAAAAAGGTGTTAAACTAAATTTGGTGATGATTTATGGTTTTTGTGTTTATATAAGAGCAGTTAAAACAGACCCGCCAAATTTGGCCGTGAACACTATAATAAGGGGGGGGGGGGGGGGGGGTGAAGAACACGGGAGAAAGGTTACATGCCACTGGGCCGACCTGAACCGTCCTGTCCTGGCTCCATTGTCCATTCGAGGACTGTTACAGCAACTATGGTGGACGTGTAACTAGGCCCAGCACAGCTCGGATCGGATCAGATCAGCTTGGTTTGGCTCTGCAGTGTGACCAGGGTTAAGTGAACGGCTTGCCTGAGGGATGGCTCCGTAGTTCCAGATATAACCTTTGTGAGGGAACACGTTGGCCACATATCGAAGGTTCCCCTTTTTTAGATCTTGTTTCAATGGATTTAGAGGGTCTTTGGTGGCGATCTGAGGGGGTGAGATGAGAGGATGCGAGGGTATATTTATGTCAAGAAAAAGCTAATATGACACAGAAGGATCCTGGGATGAGATGTATACAGTTACAGTATAAAATACAATGTAAAATACTGAATAAATGAAAAAAAGAAAAGAAAAAGGGGCTAATTCTTGTGCAAATGGTCTCTTGTGTAAGAGCTGCCTCCTCAAGGGGCAATGGCTGATATTGAGTGGACTACAAGACCATCCATACCTCCATCTTTGCATTTGTCCATCTAGGAACCTCAACAACAGCATGGAAGATGTTCTGTCAGAAGGGAAAGTGTTTGTTTCAATCAATGTTTTTGTTCTGACTGAAATTCTGTTAAGAGAGGCTCAATTGACTTGACTAAGTAATGAATTTGTTTCCTTTGAATCTGTCGTAGTCTTTGTCATCTTAGAAGACAAGTTTTGATGTACCATTGTCAGTTAGAGATCCTGTTTCAATCATAATAAGTACTGTATATAATGCCAAGTTAAAATATTAAATTTTTTGAAAATGTACAGTGTATTGGCTGCGGTCCTGCATTGGAAAACAACATCCAAAGTGTATCTAGAAGGACTGGTGATGAAAATAGTAACTATTCACTCAACAACCAAACTATAGTCATTATAATCGTTCAGTTGCGACATTAATAAGATAATTACATACTTGAGCTTCATTCGCATAGATTGGCACGTCGTGGAATGGAGAGATGTATTTTCCATCAGAATCTTCTGTGAAGAGAGAGTAAAGGGAATTATAACAACAGGCAGCTTCCTTGAAAACATTAATATTCAGCTTTTGCGTGCACAATGGGGCCATGATTGATGTGTACAAGTGTCACACTTACACGTACACACTGGCACACTGAGACATGGTTCTTAGCAGGAGAGGAGTGCCAGTGTACTGTATATGTCAAGCTGTCAATATTTAGCTCCCAAGAAAGCGAGTCATGACATAACAAGCTACACAAAGCAAATGTCAAGTGTGCATTTATTCACTCAGCAGGGTAAGGTCTGAGGTAACCAAACGACATGTTGAAGTATTCAAGTAGTATGAAGTATTCAAAGAGCTCCACTTACTGAAAAACACTCTGTAATCCTGTGTGTTGGCTTTGCCCCTCTCCTCGATGGTGAAGCTCATGTCTGCTCTCTATTCCCCAGTCCTGTCCTCCTATTCTTAGGGCTGCCAGTGTGTGCACTAATTTAGCACAGGGAAAGCCTCACTTTCAGGTCAGGTCAGTAAGTGTGAAGAGCAGGCATGCGCACCTCCTAAGCCGTGCGACTGCACAAGGCTCTGCTCCATCACGGCTAGATCTGTCTGTGTCGCGTGCAGGGATGGACTTGGACAACAAAACGGGCCTGGACTTTCAGCCGACTGGGGTGGGGGGGGGTGGGGTGGGGTGGGGGAGGGTGGGGTGGGGTAGGGGGTGCCAGCCCATGTCATGAAACTTAGTGACGAGGTCAAGAGGGAACGACTGTACTTTGCCTACAAGCTTTCAATAACTGCAATGTTTTATGGCCCCTGTGGGTCATACTGTGTAGTCAATGCATTCTCAAATTTAATATTTGCATGTGGTATCTTATTAGGAGTTGTTTTTTTTTAACAGCAGGATGTGTATTTGCATCAGTTAATCGAATAGAGACAGACAGGAAAGTAAGGAGGCGAGGGTAGGCATAGGCCTGATTCAAACCCCTGCTGCACTGGAGTTTATAATGAGACTAGACCACCCCTGGCTACTAGCAGCATGATTCTGAGTGAATTAAGTCAGAGAAAATAGGATGGAAGTCTACTCCTCGGTATCCTAACCGAATCTCTCCATTTTACCGCTTCCTTGTAACTCTCTGATCTCTGCTGCTGTAAATGACAACTGCAACAGTCAAAGGGGGCAGACAGTTGGCTTTCTGGTGTCTCTTGTCAGATGCTGTGAGAGTATTAGATTGTGCTGGCTCACTGGCTGTCGAGAAGTCACTGGCTGTCGAGTGCCTTTTCGGTCAAAACCGCTCCTCAGACATAAACAGATGGAGGTGACTGGTGTTAGCGCTAAACCAATTAAGTACAGGATTAAGTGTTACGCCCTTTCAGCACTTGGATTTCACAGTACCCATTTCAGAAGACATTTGTGGTCCCATTTTCAGCTACATGATGTACACAAATAGCTCCAATTAAAATGCATAGCTAGATTTTATTACCATATTGGGAATATTCACATCTATTTATTGATTAAAAGTGATGTTGTGAATGCACATATCTGATCATTCTTGCGTCATTTCAAGTAAAGTGGCAATGTTTGACACTAACAACATTTCATTTTCATTTGAAAACTTCGGGTGGATTTCAGTTTCAGGTTGAAAATAGTTAAATGCAACATTGTGGAGGTAGTGTAAAAGATGCTGGATTTCTGGTCCCTTCATCTTGTTTATTATTCATAACAATTACGAAAACAAGTGTTGCCAATCATGCAAAGGAAGAAAATCAAATGTAGGCAATGATGAATGCTGCCACCAGCGACAGGAGCTCCGTGTTGTACACAGAACTCTGATTACTGAATGACAAAACAGATATTTCTGAAAAGAAAGGGGGGAAAAAGGAAACTGCATGAACATCAGTGAGATGCACAACAGCATCAAATCACTGGGATCACCAGTGTCGGGTAAATGTATACATTTATGAACTGTGTTGAAGGAGGAACGATTTAGGAATCGGTAAAATAGAAAAACTATGTACTGTAGGCTACATGACTGTCAACATCTTCATTAAAGACGGCAAGGGACCCCAAATAGAAATTAATTAGTCATTAGTCAAAAACAACAACAACTTTCAATTGTTTTGGAGGATCATGCCTAATAGAATGGAGAACTAATTGAAGCAACTGAAATCAAATTTCAGACGGTTAATGCAATCCTCTTTATTTGCCTACTGGGACGTTTATTTTCAGATAGACACCAGTTAAAGTTGTGGATGCCGAATCCCTAGCTTTCATGATAACGATACCTGCGTTTATGATCGGGGAAGGTGTTGAATAAGACAGTCCACCCTCTTTCTGCCAACCACATATGTTTAACGGTACATTTCTTACCTCGTATTTGGTGGCGATCACCCCTTCAAATGTCCCCCAATGTTGACTTATTCACACGCACGATCGACGACCGATACAATAAATTTGCAATAAACAGCTATTTGAGAAATTAAGTATTTCTGTCTATTCACGTTGCATTTCAAAGGCATGACCAAATATACAATTAGAATATATTATTGTTTGTATTAAAGTATTACTCGTTATTGTCTGAAAAAAGCAATGAAAGTCTATTCACAGTAACACTGCTTGTTTTTTTTGTGACATGACATATTCATCTCTCATGACATATTTAGTGACATACAGTTCTACTTTTACTTAACAAAACGATCTTAGTCAGGTATTTGTCATGTTGGTAGGACCAACAATCATATCATATTATCTTATATAGCATATTATTAATATATTGTTGATATTCGATTATTATGTAATGGTCAGCCAATGGCCAATATGAACCATCTGCTAACCATGAGTTAATCCAAAATGAATTAAAAACCAAAATTAAATAAAAACGATGAGGATATGGGCACCAATGACTCATTTATGGAACTGTGGATGCAATGATGATACAACTCTCTTAGTCTCACTAAATCAGACTCTCCATAAACTGTCCTATCCTCCATTTTGTGGAGTCAGGCACCGCTGCAGATACACAACTTGATTTGGCACCGTGTTATTGCCAGACCCTTGACAATGAGAACAAAGAGACACATTATAAATGTCTTTAATAAGTGTAGCCCTTGATGTAATATGAATTCCTCACAGTTAAGCCTAATGTCAACAGCAATATCCTGATTCTTGCCATATCTGATTTCAGATCAATTCAAGGAGAACTTTTCATTAGCCAAGCAACAACATGTTCTGCTCCAGCGAAGTCTGATGTTCATTGATTCAAGTCACAGTTAATGTAATGAAAGAGGTTATTGAACCAATTTGAAATCTGTGAGGCATCAGAAGCAAGTAATACTTGTGCTTTTAAAAGTAAAAGTAAAAAGGCACTGCAAGCACTCATCAATGTCTCTGGATCTGACCACAAATATCAAACTTGACCACAAATATCAAACTTCTTAATTCTCCGTTGTAGATAGTATTTCAAATCTCTGAGGGGATTGAATAGCCGTTAGGGAGTCCTGGTTCAAAGGGTTTGACTTCACGTTGACCCACTTCAGACCTGGCATAGCGGACAACTTCTCTAATGGAATTTCTGTGGGGAAAGAAATACAGCGGTCAAAGATTGTTTCTCTCAGGTCTGCAGCTGCCCTGAGGGTTTCCATGGAGCGGACCAGGGGAGGCTGGTGGAGGCAGTCCTCCGATTCCTACCTCCACCAGCCTCCCCAGAGTGGACAAAGCCAGTAGTAATTAAAAATGACAGGGCATGAAATGCAAATGGAACAGAACTGTCACGCTAGATTATTATGTGCTGTATCTTCAATCATGCAATCATCCTACTGTACAGTGTGTGTACTGTACATTGTATGTACATACGGTCCCAGCAGGAATCTAACCCACAACCTCAGTATAGCTAGCACTGTGCTCTACCAAATGAGCCACAAAGGCAGCACTATGCTCTTCCCTTTCATCAAACATACTGTATGTCTCAAGGTACCTCCATCACCCAGGAACAAACATAAGGGCCGATCTTAGGCTGTTTCCATTGCTTCCTCTGACATCACAATGGTTAATTCATGGTCGACCAGTTCTGAAATATTCTCCTGTTAATTCTGTGTGAATGACATTTTTCTTGGAACAACTGAATGTCTATAGAAAAGGTAAACTTAGATGTCAAACCTCAGTGTCAAAAGGACTGGAGACGTGCAGATCTCACGGCTTTGAACGGGTGCTGAATACCAAAGTCAACGTTAAGGAAAATAATAAGGAAGACAGATATTATACTCTTGCGCTATTAAGACAGCAATTACTATCCTGCGTGTGCTCTTGTGGTTCGAGTGTCCTCCCTGAGATCGAACGGCTGGGAGTTCAATCCCCGCCCGCGTCGTATCCATGACTTAGAAATGGTCCCTGAGGTTCCTCTGCTTGGCAGTCAGCATTAAGAAGATGGATTGGGGGGTAAGACCGTGTGACAGACTAGCTTCTTGTCCAGGAGGGGTACTTGTGCATCACAGGAGACAGGCTCCTGCCCGACGGGCCATTGTGGAACAATACAGTACTGTGCTGGTTCAGATATGATCCTTTCAGACTGTCGTTTCCAGCCCTGTTTCAGCATCACATAGGTTGGATGTGAAACCGGGCCGGCACAGCACTGCTCAGGTCGGCTCTGCCGTGTGAATTTGGGTCACGGGGACTTAATATATATAATAATATATGCCATGTAGCTGACGCTTTTATCCAAAGTGACTTACATTGCATTGAGTGCATACATTTCAGTATATACGGTCCCAGCGGGAATCAAACCCACAACCTAAGCGTTGTTAGCGCCGTGCTCTACTAACTGAGCCACAGAGGACCACATTTGGGTCACGAGTACTTAAAAGAGGTTCTGGAAATCAAATTGACTGTTCTAATGAAAAGGTGTGACTCCCTCACCAGTAATATCGTTGCCTTCAAGGTTGATTCTTTCCAGTGTGTGAACGTCGGCGAGTATCTCAGGGAAAGCTGAGAACTTGTTGTGGGCCAGGTTGATGCTGGTCAAATGCTCCATCTTTCCCACTGCGTTTGGCAGCTTGGTGATAACATTGCCTTTCAGGTCCAACTCTGCAAAATATTTAAAACACACTTGAAATCACACATACTATGATCATAAAAATATGATAATATAATATAGTAATATATGAATTACAACAAAGAACCACTTATCTTCACTGTTAATATTAGATATAGTATACTATATACCTCTCAATTGCGTGAAAGTTTCTATGAATTTAGTAGTAACTGCCTTCATCTCATTGTCAGCCAGTGTGATGATGCGTATGTTCTCAGTAACAGTCCTTAGGACCTTGAAGACTCCGTCTGGAAAGTTTATGAGTTTGCAGTTTGACAGGTCTGTAGAGACGAAAGAGAGAAGATGAATGGCTAGAGGAAAGCATCTCCCAGAGCTGAAAAGATGAATATCATAATGATCAAAACATTTCAGTGTAAAACGGAATAGCATGAGAATGCAGGGGAGCATTGTGGGGCATTATTTATTTAGGTGAGAAAGCTCTGCAGTCATGCAGTTCCTCCAATCACTGTTCATTCTCTGTGTTGGATCTGAGCAATCACTCATACAAATACTGCCTCTTTCTCTGTTGTTAAGTATGTAGATGACAATACTGTTTAGTACTTTAGTACAAAGTAGTACAGTTTGTACTACTTCGACTTCTGCTCTGTCAATGAAATGAATGAATGAAATTAAAATTCTCAAGTTCAGTATGAGATAACCTCATCCCCAAGCTATTGGAACGAGATTGGCATGAGATGGAGAAAGAAAATGTTCATGCTGAAGTTAGAACCTTAGATAATTACTGCCATCTGCTGGCCACAAAGAGAATAACACAATGTAGGTCTTAACATTATGATCCAATTCCACACTTTACAGCATGTTTTACAAAAACGATATCACTCCATTCACAGAATAAACCCAAATTCAGAGCGTTTTGGAATGCTATCAACATTTCAAAACATATCAAACATATCAAAACTTTATCAAAAGACTAATAATGCAACTTGGAAACGTGCTTGCACGATACTTATTTTAGTTTGGGATTTACATTTAATGTTTTTATTCACTTACCCAGGGTGTCTTTCCCCTCTTCCACAGTTTCATTGACCCTCCTGGCGACATTCGCGACAGCCTCAGCCATTTCTGATGAGTATTTTGTCAAACCTGTAGGCCAGGGGGATTTCAATAATTAAGCCATTATAACTAAGGTATTGCTGAGGTTAACATAGACTATCTGGAGAGTCCGATTTCAATTTCAGGACAAGATTGAACCATTGACAATCAGAAAAGGGTCGAATAATTCTGATACATTTAACAGTAGTCAACCACGTAAGACTTCATACAGTAACAAACAAACCAAAGTTTGTTGCATTGTTTCTTTCTCAGTTGTTGTTGTTGTTGTTGTTGTTGTTGCCTGTTTCACCAACACTGCATCTTGATACATTGTGTCAGTGTGTTTTTACATTGTTGTTACATTAACATAACAGCTACAGCAATATTCTATCCTCTGAGTGCTGAAGCATTGTACAGCAAAAGCAGGAACTATCTGGAGAGCTTTACTACAATTTAGTCAGCTACAACACGTCAAATTGGCCTATCGCTACAACATTTGTATTAAGACAGCTAACCTCAATTGTTTTGTCCGGGAAACAGCTATCGATCTGATCGACTTTCATGTTAAAATGCAACTTACCGGAGCTTTTAAACAGTTTGACAGCTGAGCGTTAGCAGGGCTGTGTGTGCTCTGCCCAATCACATCCATTCATTCTGTACAAGGCGAGCACCGTCAAATTTGGCGATTGTGTATTTTTAGCCCAAGAAGATTCACTCTATTATATACAAATAGGACACGTAACAGATGATTTCTTACCCCGGTATTGTTCAGATCAGCCTAACTAAACGATAATACATTTAAATTCGTAGTTTTTGTGTGCCATGTGAGAGCAAAAGACAGTTTTGCCTCCTGACAGCCAGCTGCAGTAGCACTCTGTCACACCTGCGTTGCGAGGTTGCAGAAAGGACTTTTGAAAACATATGTATTCACACAACACTTATTCGGTGGCTAATAATAACGTATCACTGTATAACTCCATTCCATATCACAACAATACAATACTCTGTAATTTGGTAATACCAGTGCAAGTTTTGAGATCAAATTCTGCTCATATTTTACGCCGAGTTGATGTGCATGAAGGCTGCAGGGCGACTACTACCACGCAACGCGCGGCGCCCGGTTAAAAGCCCCGACTTGCTCTGGTCCAGCAGCCTAATTGAACTGATGCTTGATATGACAGCAATTACTGTATTATGTGTGTGATGACGTGTGACAGCCTAGGCTACATTAATCTCTCTTCATTAAACTCAGCAGGTAATGATATATGGCATCGTTGCAATCACATCGATATTTAACATCTACTGGTTTATTTCCCATTGGCTTAAGTGTACAAACATGAGGCATTGAGAGTTTGACCTACCGCTGAGTCCTGGATCGGCAAGGCGTACTGACATAGTTCGCTGTTACATTGCCACGGTCTCTGTTCTGGAAAGTCCCTGGTTGGTCAGCCTTTTAAATATGCTTTTCACGCACTCAATCTCTTACTTCAACGCCCCCGGTTCATTCATTATTTCACCCCATGCATGAAATACCCCGCATGTGTGTGTGTGTGTGTGTGTGTGTGTGTGTGTGTGTGTGAGTGAGTGTGTGAGTGTGTGTGAGTGAGTGTGTGTGTGTGTGTGTGTGTGTGTGAGTGTGAGTGTGAGTGTGTGTGTGTGTGTGTTTGAGTATGTGTGTGTGTGTGTGTGTGTGTGTGTGTGTGTGTGTGTGTGCTCAGTTGTTACTCATACCCCAAAATGTCAGGGTTGCAAATGAGCCCTCCTCCAGTTGGTAAAGCACCTCACTTGATGGGTATTAGCCTACATATGGATGTTATATAGTATAGTTACATCTGATACTAAAACTAGAATTTCCATCCACCTCCCGTGTTAGCTTATTGTATTGTTGTGCTTTTTTCCCTTTTGTGTCAGGAATTCCTCTCTTTGTTTTTTGTGCCCTGTGCAATAATACTGTGGTAGTTTCAGGTAAATATGCCAACCATCCAGCATGGAGCATTGTGCAACTCAGATAGGTCCAGAAGCGTGCAGCTTGTGTTATGTGACTTCTATTCTTCGACCACGGTTCAAACTATTACTGGCAAAACAGAATCACAACTGTATTCACAGTATTCAACGGTTGTCATTGACCATAGGTTAAAAATAAAACAAACAGAATACGAAATACCTAAAAATGACATTTTAATTAGCTCCAAAAAATAGTTTTACAATGTCAAATATCTTTTGAGTAAGTCCTCCGCAAACAGAAGTAACAATAAATTAGGTTACATAAATACCCAAGCTTTATTTAAGTATTATTTACAATAAATATAATATACATGTTCGGTTACACCAAAAGGTGTAAATCGTATAAACAGTGCTTGAATAATGAATAATATTACCATTTCACATTATCATAAATGACATGGAGTACATTATTCTAGGGACTACTTCTGAGATGATGTGATATCTTGGTCCTATTCCAGTGAAGCACCTTCCAGAGAAATCCTCTAATTTTGCGAGAATCTAAAATCCACTCCCATCCTGAGTGCAGAATCACAGTAATCAAAGAGCTTTGTCCCCAAGTGGTTTTTGTTTTCAACAATCTGATGCTTGATGTCAGTTTCAATACTGTACACTCATCCCGCCTCTCATCCTGCGTGGTTGAGTCCATAGAATGCCGAGAGGATGAGTGAGGATGATCATTGGCAGCCACACTCATCCACGATCATGTCCTCGTGATGTCGAAGCAGCATTTCCCCGTTCTCGTAATACAGCATGCTCAGAGGACTCATCTTGGTGGGAGCACAGCAGGCGGAGGGAACCCGGTCAGGGTGGTAGTGTTTCAAAAGACTCTGGTGAAGAAAGAGACAAGAAAGAAGTTAAAAACAACCTCAAAATAGATATGAACATTTGATGTGGTTCCTCATTGATGTGGTACAGCAATATGCAAAGTGTGGCACTTTTATTTTTCAATAGGATTTGTGAGAATCCACTTGAGCAAAAAACGTTCAATCTTACCTGCATATAAGCATGGTTTGTTGGATTTAGGTCTTCTCCAAGTGGACTAGGGCAGTTCCCCTCACAGCGATAAGCATTATATCGTTTAGGAAATACGATCCATGACCCCCAGCCTATTTGATTAAAGTCTACGTGCATGTCAACTTTCCGACAGTGGGACTTGTCATTGCCCCTCCTGGTCACCTCCGAACGCCTAATCGACTGCTCCACCTGGCCCCGTTTGCTCCGGTGCCTCTTCGGCCTCTGGGCCGTGGTGCTTTCAGTAGGTGACAAGAACTTGGACTGCTCGGCCGTGTAGAGGAGGCTGGCCTTGGCCTGGGAGCCCTCCTCCGAGCCGGTGTTTGAGAAGACCACCAGCAGCGCCCTGTCACTTGCGCCCTTCGGCTCACCTTTGTCACCGGCTAGGAGGACAGGAGCCGGAAACAACAGGCCTCTCTTTGTCTTCCGTGGCTTCCTCTTCCTCGGGACGCGCTTCTCCGCCAGCCAGGTGAGCAGCAGGCTCGTCACGTTGTACACCTTCCAGTGGTGGGACGAGGCGATCAGCGAGGACGCGGACAGGAAGCCGACCAGCTGTTGCTCCTGGCAGATCCGGTGCGTTTGGCACGGGTAGTCGTTCTGATGGTGTATCTCCACGGTAACGTTCGACGCGCTCGCCGCCGCCGCGCGGGGGAACTTGATCCTGAGCTCTGCCGATTGGATCTTTTCGTCAGCCAGTAAGGTGTACAGGTCAAAGGTCGCGATGAAGTGCCTGTGTTTATAAGCCAAACCTATTTGGAAAAAACAACAACAACAGAGTTTCAGATATTAGCACTGGCTCCATTGTTTGCTTTCTATGGTCTGGAGTCACATGGCAACTACATGTTTTCATTTTCATATATATGTACTTAAAAAAAGCTTACAGTACATCCAGGTCTACCATGAGTTCAAGTTTATTCGTAGGGTTCAAATAGTCAAATAGTGATAGATCAAATAGTTGGTTCAAATAGTAATATTAAGGTTCTAATTGTTATTGTTATTGTTAAGCCCTTGGTCCTAGCATAGATTAATTTTTCTTATGATGACGGATGGATCGATGATTCACTTAGTCAAATGTATTTGTTGTAAGTCGCTGTGGATAAAGGCATCTGCTAAATGCCATAAATGTAAATGTAAATGTTATCTAACTTCATATCTACCATTGAATGATTATCCATTCATTCAGCTTCATAAAAATCATGCAGTACCTCCAAGTCATGGATGTACTGTCAATGCTTTGCTACAGATGGATACATCAAAGCTGTACAGTACCAGTCAAAAGTTTAGACACACCTTGCCAAGAGTGTGCAAAGCTGTCATCAAAGCAAAAGGTGGCTACTTTGAAGAATCTAAAATATTAAACATATTCTGGTTTGTTTAACACTTTTTTGTTTACTACATAATTCCATATGTGTTCCTTCATAGTTTTGATGTCTTCAATATTAATCTACAATGTAGAAAATAATAAAAATAAAGAAAAACCATTGAATGAGAAGGTGTGTCCAAACTTTTGACTGGTACTGTAGATCAAAGATGAATTAATGTATAATTAACGTTAGATAACAATGAGAACCTTAATATGACTCTGTGAATCAACATCAGAACCCTATGAATAAACTGTTGATTTCGGATGAATACACATTTTGCATTCAAGAGTGTGTAATCCAGACTGTATCCAGATCTTCACTGTTGGCCTAATGGTCCTGTATTTGCATTAATAATCCAAATTATAATTGCTTAACGTATTCTTAAAACAATAATAAAAAAAAAACCCATTTAGGTTTAATATTATTGTAACGTAAATATACTGTGAGCATGTGTATTGTGAGAAGCTGAAATCAAACATTAATACAATTTCAGTGTAGTCAATCTTTCCATGGACTGTGGCTAACAGGTGTGAATTAAATTAATTGTGATGGAAAGGACAGGTGTCGCACATAATGAATCAATAGGCCTAAGATTAAGGCTTAAAGCTATGTGTTGTACTGATGTTGTCCAATGTATTGTGCTACTGATGTATTCTATTTGTTGATTAAAGCTGCAAAACATCGGCATTCATTTAGGCCTAGATGAGAAGCTTTTGCCCAAACTGAATGTCTGATGGCTGGCCGTTAAGGTTAAGAGAGGAGACTTTAACGGACTAGGACCAGGCCCTCTCCCTAATCCACTCAAAGCAAACACCGGATCGAAACCAATCATTTAACACATCCTCGGCTCGGCTTCTGCATATCCTCATTCAAACAATTAGGTAACAACTCTAACACCTAGCAGCGATGTTAAATTAGATTCAGCGCAGGGAGCTGAGCGTTGGCCGGTGTAACACGTTAAAATCCTCGGTCAAGATGTCGGAAACTCTAATCTAATCAAGCGATGTGTGAAAAGAACTGAGGGGAGTTGTTGATTTGGGTCGGCAACAGATTTGTATAGGGGTGTCTGGCAAGATATCTAATCAACATCACCTATTTAAGAAAAAAGAGGTTTACTTTGAGAATTAAGACTGAAAACCAGTCTTTTCACACGCTGATCCCTGCACGGGTTATTCACCCGGCGAACGAATGTGGATTGGAGCTCTTTGTGGTTGTCTGGCGCACGAGAGATTTGACAGCCACTGCGGCGCACAACAATGGCAGGAGTTCAACATTATTTCAGTGGGTCACTAAAATGATAAGAATTGTCAAAAGTAAGTAAGTCAATACAACTCAAAATACATTTTCAAGGCCATCGTTAGAAGCACGTAGGCCTAGGCCATATGACCCTCAAAGACATAGGCCCAGTTTCCACCTAAGACTTCAGCTACCTACTACAACCCTCTTCACTATCAACGACATTGCAGCCTAATCATCAAGCAGTAAACTATGACAAGCATTATGGATAAACGGAGGAATAAATAAATACATAAATAAATAGATAAATAAATCTTACTTTTAGCCATGACACTCTTGACGGTGTCCGCTTGCTTTGCCGTCGCCTGCTCCATCACGTCCATAGGCCGTGTGTGATTTGACTTGAAATTTCGGTAGAGGTGCATCATGTACGTTGGCAGGTGATTCCCAGGTGGACGGTCCGAGGCAGACCGTTGCGACGCGCCGTTATTAACTCCATCCTTAGTTTTATGAATTCCTTGAGCCAGGAGCATAAGCAAAGATGCATGCAGCGCCACACTTAGAGCTCCGAATGAATGCATGTTCAGCCAACTTGGATGACAAACTCCCCCTCGGAGAGATTAGGCCGGCTTTTATACCCTCACCCAACCCCTGCATATTTAACAAGTAGCTGAGAACATTAAAGGAAATTGACAGGCGTCTTCAAGGCTTGTGACATGACAGGTCATCATCCATTGACATGTAAATGAGCTGCCTGAGCGCAGGTTTGTAGGTGAACACGTCCCTTACACCACCATTTATTTAATATCAAATCAAATAAAAGGCTAGTTGAATGTCTAAAATCGTTAAATGTTTCTAGGTAACGTCATTTATTTTGATATACAGGGCTATACTAGCCTATTTCTGATTAGTTCAGTTTGGGTGTTTCTGTGTTGCCCTTGTCTGGCTGGCGTTCGTCTGAAGTTTTATGATTTTATTTCATCAGTTGAAGGACACATCCAATATTTATCACTGTAGAAGCTTATATTGCTTTTATTTAGATACTATAGCCTACATTACGTATCACGATGTGATGTTTCATCTGTTACCTGGTCACTAAAAGCCTACAACTAGGCCTAAAGGAAATCTGTCTATTTTATGGTTTTATGACAGTCCTCTGTGGCTCAGTTGGTAGAGCATGGCACTAACAACGCTTAGGTTGGGGGTTCGAGTCCCACTGGGACCACATATACTGAAAAATGTATGCACTCACTACAACGTCAGTCGCTTCAGCTAAATGGCATATATTATGGAAGTTTATCCTATGGGTACAATGTGAAATCCGAATGGGTGAAATCCGAGTGCTCTCACATTCTAGGGCCTCGAGGCGTTCTCATAACTCGGGGTTCTATTTCATTGGTGAGTGCTGAGCTTCTGTGTTCCTCAGCATGAAAGGAACGCACTACAGACAAAAAAAACACTCAGCAGACTGCGCATGCTCCGCCCCGTCTTTTATTCAGATAGTGGAAATCCTTTCCTTCCTAAATCCCCAAGAAAGGACCTTATAGGGACAGGCAAAATCAATGGATGCGACGATTCTGGGATAAAACCCCAAACGTTGTTTTCCCTCGCTGTTACGTCGGATATTGAAATATAAGAGAAATTAGTGTTTTTTTGGAGAAGACACGTTTCTGCCGAGAGGTGAAATGGTGAGTAAAGTTTTAGTCCCTACGATTCTCATTTCCCGTGTCCACGCACACATCGGTACGCGGTGTAAGTCGGTGTACGACTTTGTATGGGTGCGTATTGTTGTACACGTGTGCCCATCGCAATAGTTTTCTAAGCGCAGTAGGCCAATGCGATATTATTGCATGATAAAATGTTTTCCCCTCAAACACATGTGGAATATACTGTTGCATGCATGTGCTTGGCATGACCCCCCCCATGCCTGCAGCGATCATTGTCCAGCCAAGTTTCATTTACTTGTGATGATAATACTATTCCAAAGCTTTTCTCACAGAAGGGCCTCAGTAATGCATTACACTGTTCAATGTTAAACTTTTTCCGTCCTCCACGGTCCCTACCGTGTGGCGGCGGGTTGAGTAATGTATTTGATGGGGATGAGGATAGCGTCCATTGGCTATTGGGTCTGTAATATACGATTATTTTGCGCAATGCACTTTTAAGTCACCTGTTGAAGTCTTTCACACTTCAAGGCCCACCTAAGCGATCAACATTTTTCCTCCGCACGAAATATCTAGAAATGGTCAGTTCCCTACTGCTCAGATAATTGGCAATGCATTATTAGGGCAGGGCGTGCGTTTTCGGGACATTGTCATTACTGTGGGCTTATAACAAAGGTCACGACAGCGATTGATCCTCTCTGTACCTGCCTATTAGGTGGGTACGTTTATGCAAATTAACAGTGGATGACTTTGATTAGTGGGTCACCAGAGTAAATGGACCTTTAAGTCTGATGTCCTGTGTTGTTATTTTAAAAACGTTCTTACAAAGGTGATCGTCGTCTCAAGCACCCGTGTCTTATTGAACCCTAATAGAGTGATTACCAAATTCTGCATTCAGGCATGTGAAAAGAAGTTGGCTAAGATCTAGCGTTGGGGACATTTTATTGCCTAACATGGCTACTCTGAAAAACACTTTTTTTCCCTCGTAAATCTTGTCAAGTTCTGTGAAAGGACTAAGATTAATCAAGACTGCGGACATCGATACTGTTCAAGGCACCAATACATGCCCCAACTAACATTACCGATTAATTAAAGACCTTATTGAAATGTGCATAACCGGGCTACATACTAACCATCTATTTAATTAAGGCTGATTGAAGATTTTCATAATCTTGTGTCCTAACTTTCTGCGTTCCTAATACGAGTGTACTCGTTTTTTTAATGGTATAGTTTAATGCTTAAATATATTTCGCTTCTGTACATTGAACTGGCAAATCTCCAAGTTGGAAAATGGCTTGTTGCTATTTCACACAGGCATGGAGCGCTTTTTGTTTGGTAATCATGAGCCTTTTTCCTTGGCGTCTCTGCTGACCTGTAAGCTAAACCGTCTATGGGCTGGTATGCCACTGCCTGCTTAAGTATCCAATAGTAACCTTCATATGCCCTCATATAAAGACCACGGAACGTAAACATTGCACATTTAAAGCCAGACAACAAGATGTTGCTCACAAACAGTGTTCAAATATTGTATGTAGCCTACATTTATAATATGTTCATTGATCAATCATCAGTTTCTCAGACATCTAGCTTATGTCTTTTCCAAGGTAGTGCAACGGTTGTTTTCGCCACTAGATGTCATAGCTTTCACTGGAGTAAATGAGAGCAATTGAGCATCTGAAATGATGTCCTTGTCACGAGTCACTCAACTCAACTCTAACCTAGAACATGGCCTTGAACATATTTGAAAAGTTTGACATACTTGAACGCTTATTTCCAATCTCGTCATCTCAGGAGACATAAAACCAGGGACATGCTGCCAATTTCCTCGCTCTGATAGAAAACAAATGAAGCTTATTGCCTTCTTGACTCTGCTGTGCTATACTCAAACTCTACTCCTAAACTCTTTAATTCTCCTCTCTCCTCCCCTCTCCTACCTCGGCTGTGAAACAGACTTGTCTAGATCGGTTTGTCAGAGGGTTTTGGACAACAAGCTCCCAGCTCAGCTTACCTTGTCATCTCTGAGACAACCAAGACAAGTCTCAAGTCCTTGGCAGTTTCACCGTCTGTATTTACATTCCTGTTCAGAGGCTGTGGTTGTGCATAGTTCTGTCTACGCTGTGGACAAATCGCTATAAACACAGGTGTCAGTGCTCTGGGACCGAGGTGATTGTTAGTCTCTCCGGAAATGGGGATGGAAGGACGGAAGGAGAGAATCATTGTTCTCTATTTTAGAGGGACTGTAAACGGATGCCGGGCAGGGATGACTGATCGAACTTGGACAGGTGTTATTACCCCGATGGTCCGCTGCCTGTGCTTTACTTTATGCAAGGACTCGTGGGGAAAGATCGTTGCTTTAATCCGTCACTGAGCTATTCCATGTTATTCCATTCTCTTACTTCCGATATCTGCTCCGCTGATTTTCTCCTTTAGATTCCTCTGGATGGGAGGGCAGAAGTCAGGGTGTAGCCTAGTAAGAAGTGGCCATGTTGAGGTTGAACTTGACAAGCGGCCACTGAGGTTGAACTTGACAAGCGGCCACTGTAGTACCTCTCTGACTCGTGTAAGAGAGGTACTACAGTGACCTCTCGACAAGAACATACCATTCATTTCACAGTAAACAGCATCGCTTACAGAAGCTCTGTATTCTGAATGCCGTGGAATTACACTGTAATGAGAGATTCCTAGAAAACAACCCACGTGAAGCCAGGACAAATTTGCGATGCCGGTCCCAACGGCTGTTTCAACATTTGAACGTTACGTTTCTTTCTCTGCAAGAAACGGGGCCCAGCGTTCACATTTTTTGGTGTTGCAAGAAGTTCAAAGGCTTGGCCTCTACTGCTTCAGGAAGGAAGGAACAGGTGTGGCATCACCAAACGTAATATTCACATCGCGTCAACAGCATCTGACTTTTGTAAAAGCTCCATGAAACTGGGACATTCTTGTGAGAGCAATTGCGAAATGCACTTGTATTTTTAGAGATGTTTCCTCAGAGAAGGGAACCCAAGGCAATTCCTCCAGAAAAGCAAGTTTCCTCATTTGGAAATGGTGGCATTTTTAGTCTCTCTTGTTTTATTATGGCGACAAATGGATGAGAGAGAGAGAAAAAAACAAACGAAGAACACACTTTATAGTTTTAAAAACGTTTTAAAACACACATGCTAAAACGTCACGTGTGTCCTTCACATGTCTCTCTTTGTCATCTATTTTGTTCCTTGCTTCGTAGCCGTTGGCAGCTTCTCGATGATTCAATCGAGACATTTTCAGTTGATTTACTTCGAGCACACACATTCTACAGCGTCACCATGACAGATACGTCGGAGATACAAGATGCTTAGTTCTCCTCACCTGTATGAAGAGCCTGAGGGTTATACAACCACTGCATCCTCCTTAGGTAGAGCACACAGAGCTCCGTAGCTCAACCCGAGGCTAAGCCTTGGGTCTGTTTGCCCAGCTGTAAGTCTATTGACCCTCTGAAATGGCATGCGTTAACTGCTAATGAATGAAGTAATTAGACCGTCGTACTGAATTACGTAACGTCAACTACATGCTGTTACCTCCTTGCTGGGTGCACTAATTGTCAATCCCCGCAGGGCACTATGGTCCTGAGGTCTGTGTCATAGGGGGCTTCACACTCCACAGGTCCGACCTGAAACTTACTGTGCTGTCTTGGATATGTACTGTTCACCTTGTCCTCTCCAGCACTGTTCCCGTTCCAGCATTTGTGGTGAGAGTGTGACCACGCCAGCCCAGTATAGCTCAGCTTGGTTCGGTTCGGCTCTGTTGTGTGATTACGGTCATAGTACCAACATACAGTGCTGGTGGGGGGGTGGGGGGGGGGGGGGGGGCATTTCTAGAGAGGTTACTTGAGTTTGGTGAGTTGAGCCTGTGTGTTTGAGACCGCGTGTAGAGGATCTTCCTGTGTGGGCGGTATCGGCGGTTGCCAGGAGCCCAACGGTAGTGATTGGATGGTGAACTGGCTGATGAGTAAGGCTCTCAGAGTCCGCCTCCACATCCTCTTTACACACACACACACCGACACACCCGACACGCACACACACACACACACACACACACACACGGGCATCCACACACTCACGGACACACACCGTTACTGATCTGTCCCTGAAATCTGGAGCTGTGCGTTTCTAGTGGCAAGCGTCTGACTCCCCACCTCTCTCTCTCTCTCTCTCTCTCTCTCTCTCTCTCTCTCTCTCGCTCTCACGCTGAGTTAGCTTGCCTCTGCTCTGCACTGCGCTCCAGCCTGACTGAAGGGCACTGTCATTGACTCATCCCACTCTTTGTAAGGACGTGCTCATAATGCCAGACTACTGCTTGGCGTAGTGGAATCACTGGGAAGAGATACACAGATATACAGACAGACCCACCGGGCAGAGATATACACACACACACACACACACAGAGACAGACCGACCAGAGTCACACACCAGAATAGAGAGAGAGAGAGAGAGAGAGAGAGGGAGGGAGGAGGGAGGAAGGAAGGAAGGATGACTTTGTTGCTAGAGTGGATACTGTAACTGTCATTCTGGTTTTGTTTATTACTCGATCCACTATTTTGTTGTTTGCGGTTCTTCGAAAGATTTGAACCCGTCGGATGGTGTGCAGCAGGACAGAGCGTCAGGTATTGTCAATGGTTTTTCTACCCTTTCATTTGTCCTCCTTGCCGTACTGTGAGCCTGTAAGTCGTATCTGTCTGTGCACACAGTAGACGTGTCTATTAGCATTGATGCGTTTGATTCGTATGCAGAATTTCCTGTGAATCTTGTGCGTCTGAAGAACAACATGTAGGGAAACGAGAGCCGTGCTGTGACGCACTGATGCCTATCACTTCACATTTCTCAACTGATTGGTTAAGGTGCCTCCTGTTGCATGGTGCTCAGGAGCACTAACTTTGAGCTTATTTGTACGTCGTAAACTATGGACAAAGTATATGGTGAGCACACATCAAACAATGTAAAAACACTCTGTCAGTATGTTTGTTAGGAATGGCTGATGTATTTCGTAACACCTGAACGCAGTGTTGCTGCCCCCTGCGTTTGGGGTCCTTTTGGCATACTGTCTAATAACACAGTAGTAACACGGTAGTAACATGGTAATAACGTAGTAATAGCGGGACGTTTATTGTGCATTGTCTAATGCCTGTGCTCTTTCTCCCTGGACGGACAGACTGGTCATTATTTTTTTGTTCCATTACCAGGATGCCAATAATTACTGACAGGGAATGAGGGACTTCAGTGTATTCCCGGCAGGCCAGTTTAAATGAGGCATATTATCTTAGTAATGAGCAAAAGAAAGATGTCTCTCATCTCCGCGCCCCATGCATGGTTATGTCATTTCAACCACTTCAATATCTAAGTGAAAGTAGTAATGCAATCCAACCAATGTCAAATCTCATCCCTGCCCTCCTTGCTTTCTTGCCCTGACAAACAGAACCCTGTCAGATGGCCTCATGGTGCAGTGACAGCACATTACGGTCAGACAAATATGAAAGCCACATTACTTCAGCCTTGAAATCATAGGGGGATAAAATTGCCGTCTTGAAATAAAATAAATTACAGGCGCAGTTTAAAAATAGTTTTACAGCCCCTTCTGTAACAGCTCTGTCGACGAGTCTTGATGAAAGAACGGAATGCAGTGAATGTTATTCTGATGATGTCTGCCATGTCTGCCATGGCCTGTATTACTGGGTCGTTAAAGACAACAATTATGATTTAAAAATGCAAGTGTCCTTGACAGAAGGGAGTGCAGTCAAAACATTGTATTTAGCTTTTGCCATCTGATTACAGATCTTGAGTTCTAGTAGGTATGTTTTTCAAGAAAACAAAATGCAATCATACAATACACATACTTTACTGCACAAGCTTTTTGAATACTTTGATTGTAAGATAGCTCTTAACCGAATGCCAAGTAGATTGCGAGAACACTGGCTTGTGAAATTGTTGCTCTAGTTTCAACTATCCTGCGGTACTGCCGATGGCACACCAGAAGGGGCCTTAGATTTGTCTTGCTCTGAATGGAGGTTTGTTTTTAATGATGAACCCTTGTGGTTTCAGGGTTGTCTTTTTAACATTGCTCAAAGGTGTTGTGATCCATGCATGGCTGGAGGCATGGGGCATTCTCTCTCTCTCTCTCCCTCACTCACACACACACACACACACACACACACACACACAGACACACACACACACACACACACACACCATGTGCACAGTTAATCATTGCAAAATGTTTCTAATGTTTTAATCAGATTTGGAAAGCACATCCTTGCATGCTGTTTGTGTGCTCATGGCTTCCTGTTTCAACAGTCACATTCTGATATTTCGCTTTTGAAAATAACATCAACATGTAAATGCACACTATTTTCAACAATTACACAATGCTGTCTTCATGGGAACCTTTGAGGGAAAACAAAAAGATTTTTTCGGGGAGGAAACGCTGAGCTCATTTCCGTGCAATGCTGTGATATTAGCCCAGGATCTGGCAATGTCCTGTGGAGTAACACTTCTCTGTGACCCCTGACCTCGATGATGAAAGATGTGTACAGCTGCAGTTGGGAAGTTTTCAAAGCCCTCTCAGAGTCCCACTAACCATTTCCTGCCAAGGTGTGCTAGCTCTTCCTGTGCTCGGAGGCGTGTGTTTGAGAGGCCCCACCACCTTGAAATGGCTGCTATCCTGTGATGAGAGAGAGAGGTCTCCTACCATCCTGTTGCAAAGCCAATCCAGACAAGGGTTTTTTGTTCCTCAAAAAGCTGAAATCATATATATATATGCCATTTAGCTGACGCTTTTATCCAAAGCGACTTACATTGCAGTGAGTGCATACATGTCAGTATATATGGTCCCAGCGGGAATCAAACCCACAACCTAAGCGTTGTTAGCGCCATGCTCTACCAACTGAGCCACAGAGGACCGTATCATCCTCCTGGGGACATTAAAACCCATCAGTTATGACGTCACCAACATTCAGGTGTTCCGGAAGGCATGAGATGTCTCCCCAGCACTGAGTTGACTTGTTTTTAGTTTTTTTTAAGGTGGAGCTTACTGCAGTCCACACAGTTGCTCAGCAATTCTGCCTGCCAGCAGGACAACAGGAAGGCTTTGTGTGTGCAGTGATACTGACAAGTATGACCTTTTTCCTAAAAGATCCTCGGCCCCATTCACCATTTATCAAAGCCCTCTGCACAGACTGGTGAAGCCGTGTTCTTCTGCTGTGTCCCTCTTCAAAGAGAGGGAGGCCAGAGATGAGGAGGGTCAGAGATGAGGAGGCCAGAGATGAGGAGGCCAGAGATGAGGAGGCCAGAGATGAGGAGGCAAGAGATGAGGAGGGTCAGAGATGAGGAGGGTCAGAGATGAGGAGGGTCAGAGATGAGGAGGGTCAGATCTGGTGCCTTTGGTGCTGCTACTAGACACCCTGAGCACCAGATGACAGCGCCTGGGTTCAAATAGTATTTGAATTGTTTCAAATACTTTGAGCCTTTTGCTTGGGCCTGCGTGTGAGTGCCGCATGAGCAGGGGTTTGCGATTGTGAGACTGTTGCACCGTCTCCATTGTGGCAGGCAAACTCAATCAGGCACAGCGCAAGTATTTGAAATGATTTCTAATACTATTTGAACCCAGGTGTGGATGACTGCGCCCAGCATCCGTGTTCCATGAGAGAGCGGTTTCTCATCGTGCGAAGCGTACTCATCCAATTCACACACACACACATTGGACATTCAGTATATTCTCAACCCCGCTACTATGTTGAGATACACTAGCTATTCTTAACCATGTCAAAGCCGGCTCGGGGACACCGTCTCGGTGATTAGCCGGCGCCACGCCGTGCCGTGTTGTAGTGGTGATACCCATCCTCAGAAAACCCACACGTCTCCTGTGAATGAACGCTCTGCGTCCTTCCTCCTCTTATTACCAGGCCACCGACAGATGCATCCTGCAGCTGCATGCAGCTTCCTGTCTGCATTTAGAAACCTTTTGTCTGAGGGAGTTTTGCTACAGCAAAGTGGGAACACCAGCAGAATTTAAATAGGCCAGTTCTGAATGGACCAGAGCTTTGCTGGCGGAAAGCTTCCTCAGTTTTCCATGGTCTTATAGTCACACATTGCGGCTGTTCCCCTCCGGCTGTTTTGGCATGCGTGGTCGCTGGACCAACGTTTGAATAGCGACTCTTTTGAATGGGTTTGGTGACTATACTGTAATGAGTGTGGACTGTCTGTGTTCTGCATTAGCTTTTCTTTAGACGTGACCTCGGTGAAGCCGCTGGGATGTTGCCTGCACAACAAGGCTGGCCAGTCACAAGGAATCGCCACTGACAGGAAGAAATGTGAAATTAATTGAAAACGGTTATTTGAGTGAAAAGAGAGAATGCGTCGTCATGGCGATCACTATCTGTGGTTGTGGTTCGGGTAGGAGGACCGAAGCCTGTTTTGCAAACACGCCCCCGCACTTCTATCGAGTCAGATCTGTCTTGCTGTTATGACGGTGCTTCAATTCCACTTTACGCCTCCCCCCCCTGATGATGATTTTCACTCCTCTGTTTGAGGAAGACGCAGTTTTGTCCTGGGTTTTATTGGTGTAAAGGGCGTGGCCGTAGCTCCCTGGATAGGATGTGGAAGAAACAAGCCCTCCGATGAGCTGTCCCGATTGGCTCTCCAAGAGGATGTTTATGACTCAGGGCTATTTCTACTGAGGCCTCCACCCCAGCCACCCGCCTGCTCGCCACCCACTGGCCTTCATACCAGGCTGGCTGTCTGTGTCCCATTCTCCACCCTTTTCCCTTAAGTGTACACTTGTTCTCGTTCCCCCACATGGATTTATAAGCATAGGATTGATGTAAGCAGAGGCTCCTACAGTAAAACACGGATCATATGCTTTTAAATTGATGAGGGCCAGTGAACAAATGCAGGGTTGAAGTGGGCCGGTTTGTGGTGATCTGCTCCCCTCCCCTCCCCTCTCTCCTGTGGAAGGCTACAGGGTCCACCACAGTTAGATAAGGGGTCCGGGTCCTAGCCGCATACCCAGAAGCACGCGATACTGTCCGTCCTTTGAGTTCAAAGGATTCGCTCCACTTCTGGTGAAAATATCATGCCACTACATCATGTGAATTCTTCTGGGAGGCTATAAACGGCCACAGAAGGCCCCTCTCAGGAAATGTCAATTAAAGGAGACCCGAAGGGACTGTAAATTAAACCCCCATCGCAAGAGGCATGGCCTACATTCACATCGAAAGGCATGAAGGCACCGTAGTGAGTGGTGAGGAAAGGGTGGACGTTAGAATGCTTGCCTTTGTCAGTGCTGTGTTTTACTGATTTACATTGCTGTGGAGAAGCCATACAGGGACACTCTGCCTCGTGCATGTACTGTACGGTACAATAGCATGTCTGTGGTCACCACAGGAAACCTGCTGATTACATTCCCTTAAAGCCACAGTGGCTTCAAACCTTTGTTGTTTTGGAGCAGATCGTGCTGTATGTTCGCCTGAATGGTGCAGAGGTTTATACAAGAAGTAGCAAGGTTGCTTTTGAGTTAGGATAGGATTGTGAGGAAAGACTGGGTAGAGATGGTACAGTTCTGTACTGTTGGACATCTTGTAAGGAATGCTACTTGTGTTATGCTCTCGGAGCCAAGAAAAGGTAAAGGTCTTAAGGTCAGAAGAAGAAGCCTGAGGGAAGGGGCCTCAGGAGTCTTGAAGGTGGACATTGTTAATTGTCCTCTGGTCATTCAGACGCAATCTCAATCTGCTCTTTTGTCGAACAACCCTGCATTTACTGGGGATATACAGAGTTTATGCTGCTTAGTCCAACTGAGACAATACTGACTGCTGTAAGCTGGATGGTCAAGTCATTATAGGGAATGGTCATGTTTCTCCAAACTATGAGAATAATGTTAATGATACAGAACACTGACTACAATCGGATAGTAGAGTTTATTGTTGGACAAATGTGTGTTTCCAGAAAACTTTTTTCAGGAGTCCAGCTCCTGGTCTTGTCTTTTTTTTTTTTTATGCGCTGCTTGCACTACAGTACAAGAGCCAATTGTGTTTTGTCTTTGTGTGCACTGTCTGTCCCCTGTGAAAGGGAGCCCCGCTCGGGCCATCTGGCCGCCAGATGTAGGACTATTCCTCTTGGCCCCCTCTGTGGAGGCATGAGGGTCGAGTGTGGAGCCCTCCACACAATGGGAGATAGGAGGAGGGAGGACCAAACCAACATGCTGTAGGAGTGGACGGGAGAGAAGGTCTAGCTGCACTAGCCTTGTGTCTGTGCCAAGCAAGGGGGGCGTTCTGCGCTCTGTGTGTGTGTGTGTGTGTGTGTGTGTGTGAGGGAGGGAGGGGTGTTTCCCTGTAACTGTGGGTGGAAGAAGGGGGATCCAAAGGGGAGAGATTTTCTTCGGGGATGTGATGCCAAGTTCTCACACTTTGTGAACATGGCGGAGAACAGGCGGGTCAGCAGACGCGGGACTCACGGAGCCGCAGAACGGTCACCTTCTAAGACGTAAGGCACCGCGCTTCACTGCCGGACCAGGGCGGCTGTCAACTGTGGTTTGTTGTTGTTTTGACAGCTAGACAGTCAACAGGAATGAGTGCAGGAATCGTGTAGTCATGAGGTTGTGACGACACTGAGTTTGGAACAATCTTTCAGATAATGTGTAGTAGCCTACTGTAGAGTCAAGCTCGGAAATGTGAACATGCTACCTTTTGTTTATGAACTAAAGATGGTATTCTTCTTGCTTAGATCAACTTTTGACAAAGGACCTTGATATGTCTTTTAAAGCAGCTTGTTTTCCTGCATGGCTACAGACAAGCTTGAACGCTTTTGATATCTAGTTTAGGGACAAAGACTGAGCGTATTAAATGAGTAGCTTTTGGTTGTAGTGTATCTGGTAATTGTCATGACTGAAAGGTACAAAAAAGGACCATGTTAATGAAGCAGTAATAGTAACTATCTCTGTTTCTCACCATCTCCCTCTCAGAATCTAGTCTATCTTGAATCTAGGTTAAAAATTTAACAAAAAAAACGGCTTCGGTTTAACAGAGCTTGTTAAATAAATTGGAAGTCATCGTAGATTTGGTGCCTAGTTATTTAAAAAAAAAAAAGGCATTTTACTCGGTTGCATTATTTGAATACCTATTGCTAAATCTGTTGTATTCTTTGATGTCTATTATTTCCACAATTATAACCAAGTAGCCATTTTATCTTCAACATTTCAATATCTTTCTGTCCTTTCTGATTTTTCCACTTAATTGATTTGAAACAATTTCTGGCCATCCACAACAATCAGCCACATGGGAATGACAGAGATGTGTTGCAGTATGAACTGGTCTGTCGTCTGTCGAGCCTGTGTGAGAGAGAGAATCCCTCTACCAAAGCCAGAAGTGAGTCCTTGCCCTCCACACAAGGCTGACCTGCCCACTCACTCACTCCCAGGCACAACAAAGAGGAAAGCATGAGTGACTCACCAGTCGGCTTGTTACCAATCCCCTCACAGAATGAGTGGGCTCGTTCAAAGCCTGGAGATCATACAGAGACACTCTCTAAGCCACGGCCAGACAGACAGACAGACCTCCTTTCAGGCTGTGCTGACTGAAGCTGTGCTATGACTTGTTATATTCTTTATCCTGGATTCCCTGTCTATATCCCACTTCTCTCTGAACTGAACACACACCCCGGGGTTAGAAGTAGGATTGCGTGTGCGCGTGCGTGCCTGCGTGCGTGTGTTTTGTCTGTTTTTTTGTGTGTATCTGAGTGTGTGTTTGTCTGCATCTTTGTCTCTGTGTGTGTGTTACGGGGGATGGAGCAGCTATTGGTCCCAGGCCAGCTGTGTGTGTGTGTGTGTGGAGGAGCGTGGCTGTGTGTGTGTGTGTGGAGGAGCGTGTGTGTGTGTGTGTGTGTGTGTGTGTGTGTCTCTCTGTAGGAGCGTGGCTGTGTGTGTGTGTGTTTGGAGGAGCGTGTGTCTGTGTGTGTTTGTATGAGCGTGTGTCTGTGTGTGTGTGTCTGTAGGAGCGGGGCTGTGTGTGTGTGTGTGGGTGTGTGTCTCTGTAGGAGCGGGGCTATGTGTGTGTGTCTCTGTAGGAGCGTGGCTGTGTGTGTGTGTGTGTCTGTAGGAGCGTGTCTGTGTGTGTGTGTCTGTAGGAGCGTGGCTGTGTGTGTGTGTCTCTGTAGGAGCGTGGCTGTGTGTGTGTGTCTCTGTAGGAGCGTGTCTGTGTGTGTGTGTCTCTGTAGGAGCGGGGCTGGCCTGGCCTGGCCCCTGCTTCTGTAGCTTGTCGGAGCCTGGCTGGTTTGTTTATCTGCAGAGCTCAGTGCAAAGCCCCTGTTTACTCAGGGGGAGGTGGAGACGCCTGCCTGGATTGTGCGGAAGGCAGAATGCTTCACATCAAGTGAGCTATAATTAACATATAAATGCATCCACACTTAACCTTTCACCTGCCGGGGAGGAGGATCTCTCGGTCATACATGTGGTTGATGGTGAGACTGGACCTTTTATGAGAATGGCGGTGATAAGATAACAGGAAGGCAAACTGCGTGGCCTCATTGTGTCTTTTAATAGTATTGTCAGGAGAATATTTGTGCTTTTGATGCATCATTTTGAGTGTTGGGTTTTAATGAAATGGTTTACATAGACTTACATAAACATCTGTGATTTATATATACATTATATATATATATATACAGGGTTGTGTATATATATATATATATATATATATATAGACTAACCTCTGGTGAGTGTGTGGCACAGATTCAACCGGTTGTAACACCCCAAAATAGGGATGCAAGTGCCCATCAATCTGTGTGTGTGTGTGGGTGGTGTGGTTGCGTGTGTTTGTTTGGTCCCTGTCTCTGAGTATGTACGTATGGGTGTGTGTGTGTGTGTGTGTGTGTGTGTGTGCGTGTGCGCGCGCGCGCGTGTTTGCTTCCCGTCTCTGAATGCGCTGCTCTGCGTCGTCGTCCTCAGCTGCTTGTGGAGTATGGGTACAACTGCCAGCGCAGCGCCACCACCGGGTCCCGCAGCGGCAGCAGCTCCTCCCCCTCCGCTTACTGACGGCGGTTTCCATGGCAACGGGATGTCGGACAGCAGGCAGTCGCTCAGCATGAGCTCCTTCCAGACGGTCAACATTCACAACAACAAGGCCAAGTCCATTATCACCAACAAGGTGGCCCCTGTCGTCATCACGTAAGCACACGCCCCCCCCCCCGCCCCACACACACACACACACACACACACACACACACACACACACACACCCACCCTACCCCCCCAGCCCCCCCCCCCCCCCCTCCCGAATCCACGTTCTTACAATTGGGTGTTAATCCTCTTTGATCACTGTCACCACGGTGAGGTTTTTTTTTACTCAGCGTTTTGTTTGTTTGCGCTGCTGTTTGTTTGTGATCATGTTACCAGGTCGTTATGATAGGCTACCTTATCAGGTGAACGTAATGGGGATGTACAGGGGGGGGGGGGGGGGGGGCGTCCAATGTTTTGTTTGACTAAAAAGATGGCGTGTGTGTATACTGTGTATATACTGTGTGTATATATGTTTTTGTAGGTATAACTGCAGACAGGAATTTCAGATCCACGATGACGTCCTCAGAACCAACTACAAAGTGGGTCGGATATCAGACGCGATGCCTGAACACTATCTGGTACAGGTAAGAAACCCCCCCCCCCCCACACCATAGGCCTTATAACCAAACCTTATAACCTACTGTTTTTAGCGTAATAAATTCTATTCAGCATGATGTAAGCCTATGTAGATGAGGAGAGGAGGCCCAAACACCCTGTGACAGTGGCCCTCCTCCAACCTGCCCCTTTTCACACGGACACGTCCCAGTTGTGAGGGACCCAAAGAGGCATTGTGATTCGTCGTTTTATGATCTTGCGTCGCTATTGAACGCAGCGTTGTCACCTCCCCATCAACCCCTTTGATCTCCCGGTCACCTGTGACGGGGCTGTTTCAGGCAGGCGAGGTCCCCCATTGTTTGTTAGTTTGGAGTTTCGGTTTACGGATCACACAGATCAGCGGTTTCACCTGACGGCCCTGAAAGGGTTCACAACTGCTGATGAATGACTGAAGCCTCTGCTGAAGCCTATGTTCTGACATGAATCAAGTGTCCTTTAGTTCCTCAAAAGCGCCAGATAAATTCAATGTATTATTATGCGTATTGTGAATCATATATGTCCCTGTTGACTCATAGGGTGAGTACTTCATGGTCCTGGATGTGTACAGCAAGGCAGACGTCCTCAACACTACTGGAAGCTATGGGGCGCCCAACTTCCGCCAGGTGAAGGATAGCTACCCGCTGTTCGGGATGGGGCAGCCCAGCCTGAATGGTTTCAAACAGGTCCTCCAAAGGCTGCAGGGCGAAGGTTACGAGGTGAATACCGTTTTGGTGGTTTGATATATGTATGTGTACATGTGTATGTGTATATATATATATATATATATATATACACACACACACAGTACCAGTCAAAAGTTTGGACACACCTTCTCTTTCAATGGTTTTTCTTTATTGTTATCATTTTCTACATTGTAGATTAATGTTGAAGACATCAAAACTATGAAGGAACACATATGGAATTATGTAGTAAACAAAAAAGTGTTAAACAAACCAGAATATTCTTCAAAGTAGCCACCTTTTGCTTTGATGACAGCTTTGCACACTCTTGGCAAGTTTGTGTCCAAACTTTTGACTGGTACTGTATTTGTATATATTTTTTTACATTTCACACTTGCATACCTACAGTAGGCTGCTGTGTGACGGTCACGCTAATCAGGGTTTCTAATCTTCAACCTCACGGTACCTTTTCTCTGTCTGCCTCTCCTCTGGCGTCTATCTGTCTTCCGTTTTTTTTCTGTAAATATTTGAGGAGTCAAGTCCTCCTCAAATCCAGGCTGTGGCTTATGAGACACGGAGCTAACCAAACAGAAATCCCCTGTCATGTGGAAGGATGGAAAATGAATATCTGTCTGGTTTTACTGGAAACTGACCATAATCGAAATTAAATTGTCAAAATTATACAGCAGAGCGTTCTAAATTCCTGATCCATGTGGTACATGTCAAATAACAACGGAATGTTTCCAATCGGGTTTGGAAAAGGCTCAGATGGAGGGAGGCAGTGGCAGGCCAGATAGGAAGCCATATTGTTTCTGATCTTTATTCTTTCTTCGGGAACAGGAGGTTCTTTTCTTCTGCATACGAGAGGAGCCCGTGGTTTTTCTCCACTTGGAGGACAACTTTGTACCATACACTCCCAGGAGGAAGGAGAACCTCCATGAGAACCTCCACGGGCTGGACAAGAAGGAGTCTGTGGAGAACCTGGAGCTGAGCATCAGAAAGGAGGTGGAGTGGCCCCATATTCAACCCAAACATTTATTTATTTATTTATTTTTACATTTAAGTCATTTATCAGACACTTTTTGTGTGTATCACATTCTGAAATAACGTTGTTGATTGTCTGACATTATACTGTACTTTAATGTCTGACTACTGAATGCGAGGTTATGAATTATCCCCCCCACCGAGTCCCCCTCATACTTTCTGCAAATCTGTTCAAACTTCACTACCTTCCCCTTTCATCACATCTCACAGGTATTTAAGTCATTTAGCAGACGCTATTATCCAAAGCGACTTACAATAAGTAAACATTTGTAATAAGTAAGTAATGAAATAAGTAAGTGAATCAACTATACATCAGTCATTGTAAGTAAAACCTTCGATAAGAACAAGTGCCATCGGCAGTCACAGTGCTGGAGAAGGGAAGATGCACTTCATCACATGACCTAGGATGACGGCCAAATGTCAATTCATTTACATCTTTTTTTTTTTACATTTAAGACATTTAGCAGACGCTTTTATCCGAAGAGTGCAGACTATGTCTGTAGCTCAGATGTGTCTAATAGCTTAGCACAGCTGATGCAGTCAGATGCAGTTTGTTTGTATCCTACATCTGCGTAAATAAACTCTCTCATGCGTTTCCTCTGTTTTTTTTTGCGCTCTTCAGCTCCACGACTTCGCCCAACTGAACGAGAACATGTTCTACGTCTACAACGACATCGAGCACTTCAAAGACGAGCCCCAGAAAATCAGCATCACGTGCGAGGAGGACATCCACATCACCGAGGAGGTCTACAAGAGGCCCATGTTCACCATGCCTCTCTACAGGTGGCTCACCCTGGATGTGTAGATAGATTATTAATTTGATTATTGTTTACTTTATCTCCTTGTCATGTGTAGTATGTTATTCTGAACTATGATCTGAGCATATCCATACACAATGTCCGGTGTTACCTATCAAATGGCATCCTGCTTTTGCATCTGATCATCATATTTCTAATGTCATAAGCAGTTTAGTTTGTGTCTGGTTTTTAGGCAGAAATTAGTCAAATAGGGCTTTCTGTTTAAGAGGTTACACACTGGGTTTATTAGCCTTTGCTAGTCGCTAGCTACCTCTGTCCCTCTTCAGCAGGCTACCGCTCAGGCTGCTTACAATGGCCTCATAAGCCTCTAGTAGCCTCTGTTTGCTGCCTGCTTCTGTCCCTGTCTCTCGATAATTGAAGTGGTGCAGTAGAGATGAGCGTAGAGCGTAGCTGACAGAATAAGCAGTGCTGAATGGTCATAAATAGGGCCGCTTGGGCACTTCATGGCGTAACCCACTAATGCTGCATACCAGAAAAACGCAAGGTTCCTGGTTCGATTCCGACCCTCGACATATATTGTCATTCCTCCTCTCTCTCTCTTTCTCTCTCTCTTTCTCACCCATCCTTCCTGTCAATCTCTCCTCTGTCTCTATTCCAATAAAAGCAGAAATGCCCTACAAAACATCTATTTAAAACAAATTCAATAAATAGGGCTCCTTGTTTGCGCGGAAGGCCGAGCGCGCCGCTTTTTCAGAAGGAGGGGAGACTCGCAGCATCCTGTTTGTAATCAGATCAGCGGAGGGAGACGCTTTTATTGAGATGTAATGAGGAGCTCACGACTTTTCCAGGGGCATGTGAATGTATTCCCCATAGCAACTGTCGTCGACTGTAGGCCCACAAAACCATCTGGATCACAGTGAACCTCTCAGAGATCCACCCTCCCCCCCTATATAGAGAAGAGTTTGATGTAAATAAAAACATGTCCTTTCGACTTACAGATGTTTCTTGGTTTAGAGAGGAGAGTTGCGTTAGGAGCATGAAGAATTCAGTACTGAAGAGAGCAGATCTCCTGGGTGAATGTGATTTCTCTACAGGTCCCTGGTGGGCTGTTGGATACACACATGTTGTTTCCATCTTAGACTCAGGAGATTATGAAAGGGAACATGAAAGAGGGTTGAACCAGGGGAGGCTGGCGGAGGTAGAAATCAGAGGACAGGCTCCCTGTAATGCCTGGAATGGAATGAGGAATGGTACCATTATGTATCCATTACAGCGAGCCTGTCCTCTGATTTCTACTGCATTGAACAGTTGCCTCTCTCTCAGTGGACACACCAACAGCCTCTCCTCTACTCCCTACATCCTTTCTCCCCCCTTAGACTTTGTCTTCCAATGCCTTTTGAGAAGGGAGAGTCTTACTCGAGGTCAATGTCCTCCGACGTTGACGCACTGTGTTTTGACCTGCATGAAGGCAATATTGACAAAATAGAAACGTGGGTTTCTAACTGTGGCACTTTTCTCTCTCTCTCTCTCTCTCTCTCTCTCACACCGAAGGTACCACCGTCTGCCACTACCGATGGAGGGAGCCCCTCTCGAGGAGGACTTTGATGCCTTTGTGAGCGTTCTCAGGGTAAGACCGCGCGTCCATCTCAAGTCCATTAGGGGGGGGTTTCAGTACACTGATCAGACACGGGCCGTGATCTCCACAGAGCCACCGATCCCACCCTGCCATACCTGTGTGTGTGTTTTTATGTGAGGGGATCTACATTCCGCAGAGACGGTTTTCTTCTTTCTCCGTGGTTCTGTTTTGATGTGTCGTTAAGGATATTAATGAGTGGAACATGTTGGAGCGTCTGGAGTGTCTCAGGGCGAGGTAAACGGACGGCCAGAGTGGCCTCGCTTCAACGCGCCTCGCCGCGACTCCTCCACTTCGTGCGCCCCATCAATCACCAATAATCATAATAGTTATGAGTATGACGTGAACCCTCAAATCTTGCGAGTCACCCTGTCAGCCTCTTGGCAGGGGTGCAGGACGGGGCCGTCGGGTTTTCAACACGGTCTGGTTTCCGTCTTGCCCTTCCCTTGCACAGGATGTTGCTTGTTTCGCCTTTTTTGGAGTGACTTGCCTCGGGAGCAGACTGTCCGCTGCTCTGCGGTGGGAAGGAGGTTCCTCTCTAGTACAGCGTGGATCAGTGGTACTAAATCCTGCTGCACGCTCTTTCTGTCTCTGTTATGGCAGTGTTATTCCTGTCTGTCTACTGCTTAGCTAGGACTCTTCTGTCTCCTGGCTGTTTGCTGAGTTTCCGCAGCGTGTGTTTGCTAGGGCCTAGTGATGGCTTCCTGTGCGTTCCTGCGCTTCCTGTTTCAGTGGTTGAAAAGGGGCTGAAGCTCAAACCACGATTTCCTTGTTTTCGGGGTGAAAACAAATGAACAAAAATCTGTTTCGGATATTGTCAGGGTTTAATAGAATTGTCAATGTTGGCGGTCTCCGGTCTGTTAATTCCGTGGCTTCTGTGATCTCACATGGTACAGGATGTTGTGTTGGCTGCAGCAGCTAGGATTCATAACCACACAGTTCCATGACATGTCATTCCAGCTGCATTAAGGGATTAGCCTCCTAGTCATAGCGGTATAAACAGAATCAGAAAATAATCTAAACAGAATGCAAGATTAGCACTTTGTCAATACACAGTCAGAGTGTACAGTACACTGATTCCAACCGAAACCTTCTTGTCTTGTGTAGTCTTACCCCATGTGTTGCTACTATGCTTCTAATCTAAACACAATAGCAGTCCTCCAATAGCAGACCTCCAATAGCAGCAGTCCTCCAAATTCACACAGTATAACCTCTGATAGTCAGTGAAACCCTCTGTGTCCTGTGCTTGGTTTCCAGGAGAGCCCCAACCTGTCCCTGAGTCGGGACGTATCCCGGCCCCTGCCGGCCCTGCTGTTCAGCTGTCAGGTGGGGGTTGGGCGCACCAACCTGGCCATGATCCTGGGTACCCTGGTCATGAACCACCTGAAGGGCACGTCAGAGCTACCACCAGCACCACCACCACCACCACCACCACCACCACCACCGCCGTAAGGACTCAACCCACGAGACTGTCACTTATAAACTGTCACATCTTACCATGCAATTGTATGGAATTCACTATGGAATTATAACCTACGGACCTATGGAGATGTGTTCAATCAAATATAGATATTTCAATTATATTGTCAATCAATCTCATAATTCTACAGTGATACAGTTCTGCTGTAATGTAGCTATTTATTGACATATTTATTGTGTGTTGTGTTATTTTCAGAGCTGAGGAGGCTGCAGCCTCGGAAGCCAAGCCACTGTTCCAGGTCATCCAGAGCCTGATCAAGAAGCTGCCTAAAGGTCAGCAGGTCATGGACGAGGTGAGGGGTACTGCAGACTCACTATTGCTGAGTGAGAAGAAGCACATAAACGATTCTACTTTGACCTCTTGCTAGAATCTAAAATATAAAACATATTCTGGTTTGTTTAACACTTTTTTGTTTACTACATAATTCCATATGTGTTCCTTCATAGTTTTGATCTCTTCAATATTAATCTACAATGTAGAAAATAATAAAAATAAAGAAAAACCATTGAACGTGTGTGAAGGTGTGTCCAAACTTTTGACTGGTACTGTATAAAATTATATAAAAATATAAACTTCGTTCTCCTTGTTTCCCCAAGGTTGACGAAGCTATTGCCCTGTGTTCGGAAATGCACAATATAAAGGAGGCCATATACGAAAACAAGAAGAAGCTGGAAGCGATCGGAGAAGACTATCAAATCCAGGTACGGTAGGTTGAGCTTTCATCCTCTGGCACTGGCGGGGTAGTCGTAGACGTGGCCGCGCTGGAGCCTCATTGGCTCATGGCTCCCACCTAGCCCCACCGGGTCCTGGGCATTACCTACTGTGCGACTTGAAAGCAGCGTGCGTCCCCCCTCGGCCCCGAACGCCTCCCGAATGAAGCGGTCGTACTGAAGTGGTGATGAAAGGGCTGCTGACAAGGCAGGAAATGTCTTTTCTAACTTGTTCTCCTGGAGGAGTTAGCCTGCGCGGGAGAGCTGATGAAAACCTCATGCACCTCAACACTTGACATTAAACAGCTTTCGTCACTCTGCCCCTTCAGGCAGAACCACTTCACTGGTTTCGTCCTTAAGAAAATGGATGGTTGTAGCTACAGCCTTTCAACCGTTGAATCATACTTTGTCATGAACAATGATTGAACAGTTTTCCACAGATGTATAAACAGAGATAGCGCAGCTACGGTCGTAGCCTGTGGTTTGTTGTCATTGTTTGTGGGCATTGACTCTGTCCTCTCTGTCATCCCTCACAGGGAAGCAGCACCAAAGACTACTTTCTACACAGAGCCATGCAGAGCTTGGAGCGCTACTTCTACTTGATAGTGTTCAATGCTTACCTTCACGAACAGGTATGTTTACTACAGATCCACTCTGAGTCATTTTGACTGATATGAGTCAATATTATCACCTCAGTGAATGGAAAAGATGAACGTTTTATTTTGTATTAACTGTGTGATTTGTGTGTGTGTGTGTGTGCATGTGTGTGTGTGTGTGTGCGCGTGTTGCAGTATCCTCTTGCCTTTGCGTCCAACTTCAGCCAGTGGATGTGTGCCCACTCGTGGGTGTACCGGCTACTGGCCTGCATGGACCTCTCAGAGCTCTCTGCCCCTGCAGACCTGGTCACCAAGGGAGCCCGGGTGCTGGTGAGACACACACACACACGCACACACACACACACACACACACACACACACACACACCCACACCATGTTCATAGGATATTGGTGCAGGCGATGTGTTGTTGTTTGATTGTGTGTGTGTGTGTGTGTGTGTGTGTGTGTGTGTGTGTGTGTGTGTGTGTGCAGGTCGCTGATGAGTACTTGGCTCCAGACGTCCTCAGCACCATAAAGGAGATGAAAGTGGCCAACTTCAGACGAGTCCCCAAGATGCCCATCTACGGAATGGCCCAGCCCACATCGGAGGTAGGACCAACCGGCAGCACTGATCCCTGATCCTCTAACACGTCATCAGCTTCTTTTAATCAAGCCGTACATTGAATGCTGCTGTCGGCTTTCAGATCATTCATACAGCAATACACCACATTAGTCAGGGCAGTAAGTTAGCCTCATTGCTTGTAAAGATGCCCGGAGTGAAGATGAGATGTTTTGAGATGCTGTGAGATGAGATGAGATGAAGTGGGAGAAGATGCTCATTGAAGGTGAGATGAGATGAGATGAAGGGAGAGAAGCTGCCCATACTGAAGGTGAGATGAGATGAGATGAGATGAGATGAAGGGGGAGAAGATGCTCATTGAAGGTGAGATGAGATGAGATGAGGGCAGATGCAGGTGCGAAGCTATGAGACAGTGAGAGACGTGGGCCGTCCTGACGCTGGTGGACTGTGTGCAGGCGACAGGCGCTGTCCTGGCCCACCTGACGGACGAGAAGAGGAAGCACGGCCACATGCTGTGGGTCAACCTGCAGGAGGAGCTGGTTCTGGAGGGCAACGGGCAGGTGTTCACCCCCAGAGAACCCTCCTGTCTGGAACAACACATCCCGGTACCGGCCTGGGACCCACAGCACATAGAGGTGAGGGGGACTCCCCACACTGCACCTCTCCCCCAGGCTCTTACACACACATAGGCCTGGAATAACAACGACTCAAACCTGGCCTTAGTGGGAGTGGATTGACTGAGTCTTTGAGTATTCGTTATTATTTGATTCCCACGAATCGCGTGGTTGCGAGGCGTAGCTCCGAGTCAGAAATGTGCGGTGTGTTATATAAAGGGGACCTGAATAATAATAACTATAAATAATAATAATATTATAGTGTGTGTTATATAACGGGGACATGGGGATAATAGCTGTGTCTCCGTTGGCTAGATATTTAACCATTAAACTATTACTTTAAAACTACTTCATATGACTTTTATATCCTATGATACATATTATACCAGGAAGTGGCATAAAGAATATTAAACTGTAGTCGTCATTCCAACATGGGTGGATTGGACATTATTTGATTGTATGCTTAGATGTTTCATAGTATTTGATCATGTTATTTGATGATGATAGATAGATAGATAGATTGATACAGTTCCACTGAATACTCCCAGGCTTTCTTCCAGCCATAAGACTTGTATTAGCTGTGCCTGAACTCAGACTGAATACGCCCCTCTTGTCTCAGAAACTGGAGACGGCCCTGGCAGAGGAGATCCAGAGAGCCCAGAAGTGGCTGGAGGTGTCTCTGGAGCAGGAGAAGCAGATGAAGATGTTCAAGAGCTGCCTGACTGTCCAGGAGGTCTTCAACCAGCAGAAGAGCGCCCACCAGGGCCTGCTGTACAAACGCATCCCCCTGCCAGACTGCTGTGCACCCACAGAGGAGGTGAAGACTCACAGAGACACACACACACACACACACACACACACATACACACACACACACAGACACGGACACACACACGGAGACACACACGGACACAGACAGACAGACAGACAGTATAACCAAGAACACACACTCAAATCAAAGAGAGCATTTAGCTGCCTCTAGAAATAGGTTTGGAGGACGCACTGCAGTGGCAGGTTTTCATGTGGAGCGAAAATAAAGCTGTGTGTGCCCCCTAGTGGTGGAGACTGTCATCACATGTTGCTGTAGCCTCAAGGATTTGTCAGTTGGAAAATACTGTATGTTACCATCCCTACAGTACACACAGTTTTGTTTAAAATCTTTCTCTTCTGTTTATGTAATTATAATCAAGCAGACATTTTAGATGTTTGTAGCATCCTGGTGTCTTGTGGCGATAGTCTTTTAGTGTGGTGATGATTTGACAGTGTTCTCTGTGTAGATACTGTGATAGATTATAGCCAGCTCTAAAGTGTGTGTGTGTGCGCCTGTGTGTGTGTGTGTGCCTGTGTGTGTGTGTGTGTGTGCCTGTGTGTGTGTGTGTGTGTGTGTGTGCGTGTGTGCGTGTGCCTGTGTGCGTGTGCGTGTGCCTGTGTGCGTGTGCCTGTGTGCGTGTGCCTGTGTGTGTGTGCCTGTGTGTGTGTGTGTGTGTGTTGCCCACCCTCAGGACTTTGACAGGTTGATGGAGGCCATGAAGACGACCTTGGCAGAAGACTCCCACTCAGCCTTCGTCTTCAACTGCTCCAATGGCAAGGGCCGGACCACCACGGCCATGGTCATCGCTGCCCTCACGCTCTGGCACTTCAACGTAAGGGGTTTCCTGCAGCGCCAGCCTTTAACGCAGGGGCTGCAGAGGAATACTGTCATATGTAGAGTAAATATACCAGAGATTATTGTGTTATTAGATTGCTTGGATTATATTCAACCTTTGCCTTTGGTAAGACATGACAAGTTTGCCCTGCTCTGAAAGATTGCACTCATAATTACCCCAGATAGGTTAGGTTAAGTTTTTAGTTTTTTAGTCCCTACGAAATGAGACTGGATTATTCAATAATCCCCCCCTCCTCCTCCCCCCCCCTCCTCCCCACACACTGTAGGGCTTTCCTGAGTTTGGTGATGACGAGATCGTGAGCGTTCCTGATGCCAAGTACACAAAGGGAGAGTTTGAGGTGGGTACGTCGGCGCTGTCTGACTCTGTTGTGTTTAGGATTATTCATGCATTCCATCTGTGGAACGGATGGAATTTCTGACGGTGACATCTAGTGGTTGACCCTCAGGATTTTCCAATTGCTCGGTTGGTTTTGACGTGAAGCTTGACCGCTCGGTTGACTCGAGGCCCGCGAATGTGTACATTGAGATATCGGAACAGTTCCTCTGTGATCCTGCGTGACACAGCCAAACTGTGACGGAACGTATTCAGGAGAAGAGAAAGACACTCAGGAGAGCGTCATGCACTGGTGAGTGTGCGTTTCTACAGCAACCGGACCAGCACAGAGAAGCCCATTCTCTCCAGCAGAACAGTCTAGAACATTCTGTGTGAATGGAGCCCCCCCCCACCACCCCCACCGCCCCTCCCACCCCCCACCCCCCTCCACCCCGCAGTAGGGTGTGCCAGTGAATCCAGAGGTCAGTGAAACCTGCTGGGCTTGTGTTTAGTGCTGTAAACAGCCCGGTCTCTGTGAAAGAGTGGGGCTTCTACTGCCTCACAACAGGGGGAGGGGCCATTCACAGCCACCCAGCAGAGCCTCTGGGACGCAGACACTGGTTACTACGGAAACATGGGTCTCAATGCCAGTCGGGTCTTTGAAGGATGTGTGATGTCGCTGTGGCTGCTGCTCTCTCCCATTGTGCCGGAGAATGTTCTACTGCTGGGAGCTTTGCAGAGACTTTGAGAATGCTGTGTGTGTGTGTGTGTGTGTGTGTGTGTGTGTGTGTGTGTGTGTGTGTGTGTGTGTGTGTGATAAGATTCTGAACTCTGCTTTACTCATCACAATGATGATGGTAAACCCCTGAGTGTTGCTTTATACTGCAGGTGGAACCTTTCAGTGTCCCCTTTTTTCAAATGACTCACAACTTTCACAACTACAGTACACAGCTTTACTCCAGTTCTGGCCCAGTACAGAACACTGAACTAGGCTGACGGTCAGGACTTCAGTAGGCAGCTCTTTCCCCCTGACTGCCTGCCCAGTCTCTCTCCCCCCCTCCCTCCTTCCTCCCCTCCCTCACTCTCAAACTCCTTCTTAGCCTATCCCCCCACCCTCTCTCCCTCCCACTCACCCTCCCTCCCTCCCTCCCTCCCTCCCTCCCTTCCATCACCACCACCTCTCATCAGGAGGGCAGATGACAGCGGTTAGCCGCTGATGTCATCACCGCCTGCCTGCCTGGCTGGCTGAAACACATACAGACCAGCGCAGGGATGAGGAAATGGGTTCCGTGTCTGCAGGCCGGTCCTGGCCTGTCCTGTCCTGTCCTGTCCCCCTGCCAGCTCGGCCCGGCCCGGCCGGGTCAGGGTCCCAGAGGCACTCTGGCTGGAGAAGTGGACCTACTCCAGATGGCCCATGTCGGACAGCGCTGTCTTAACTCATTCAGTGCCGAGGGTGAATAAAGTCGCCCCAAACTGTCAACATTCTAGAGTGCCAAGGGTGGAATTTATTCACCCAAAATGCATACATGATGATGCTTCATTTTGTAGCCAATCAAAGTGTTGTTGCTAGGTAAAATACCAAATAGAACACTTGTTGTGTTCTGGAATTCTTTGGCAGTTGGTGAGTTAAAGTGAGCTGTAGCCTTGTCCCACACCCCGCTGTGGCTGTTGTTGTTGTTGTTGTTGTTGTTGTGTCTGAGAGACGGATATGAGACTCTCCCTGAATAGGAATCATCACTCGTCACTCTCAACTGGGTCACGAAGACAAACGCAGCCTGGCGTGGTTCCAGAGATGCAGATTGGTCATGCAGTTTGTGTGTGTTCTGTGTGACATCAGAGTTGACACAGTCTTTCTGTCTCTGAGGCTTTTCTGGAGCTTTTCTTGAAGCCCCAGAGCAAAGCCAACTCGACGAGTCTCCACTGCTGCTGTGTGCTCGTATGTATTGAGTGTATGAAGTGTGATTGAGAAACAGCGTTTAGCCAGTATGGTCCAAAAAAGTGGAACGAACTCCAAGCGATGCTGAAACGAGACACATTTTAGTTCTCTCCTAGCGGACCTGGTTACAGAGGGGTGTTCATGTTT
>NC_139670.1:2604977-2614977 GCF_951799395.1 Argentina silus | reverse complement strand
CATTAGCACTTACTGTCAGGCAAACTGTTTATTTCAGCTGGCAGCTGCTTCCTCTCACAAACACAACAGGGTTTCAAGGTGTTGTTGAGGAGTTTCAGCTTGAACAACAAAGACAAAGTACAAACTATAGCTTCACTCTTCATCCATATTTCTCTCCCTGTCTGTGTCCCTCTTTCCCCTCACCTGGCCTACCCTGGCCCTAGTCTACCCTGGCCCTGGCCTACCTGGGTCTACCCTGGCCCTGGCCTACTCTGGCCCTGCCCTGGCCTACTCTGGCCTTGCCCTGGCCTACCTCTGGCCTTGCCCTGCCCTGCCCTGCCCTACCCTGGCCCTAGTCTACCCTAGCCTACCCTGGCCCTAGCCTACCCTGGCCCTAGTCTACCCTGGCCCTGGCCTACCTGGGTCTACCCTGGCCTACCCTGGCCCTAGTCTACCCTGGCCCTGGCCTACCTGGGTCTACCCTGGCCTACTCTGGCCCTGCCCTGCCCTGCCCTACCCTGGCCCTAGTCTACCATGGCCCTGGCCTACCCTTGTCCTAGCCTACCATGGCCCTAGCCTACCCTGGCCCTAGCCTAGCCTGGCCTACCCTGGTCCTAGCCTACCCTGGCCCTATCCTCCACTTGCCCTGGCCTACCCTAGTCCTAGTGTAGTCTGGTCCCTAGTGTAGTCTGGTCCCTAGTGTAGTCTGGTCCCTAGTGTAGTGTGGTCCCTAGGACTCTCTCTTTCAGGATAGCTTTTTTCAAAGCTTGAAGGGGTTTGGTTGATTACATTTCCAACAGCATCGCTACAGTATCAGGGTTCATTTCTGACTGACTGGTAACATGTTGTTGATTTCTAACCTCTTTGAGAACTCTTTTTCACAGGGTTAAAAGATGGAAAGTGAAAGATGTTGGAGTGAAAGAGAGTGAATCGTGTGCGTGTGCGTGTGCGTGTGTGTGTCTGTCCAAAGAAAGGCACTCTCATGGTCTGGATGGCACAGTGGAAAAATATTTTCAGAAAGGGGAGAATGTTGTGAGCAGGTTTTCTGAGGAAAGGTAATAGACGTCATCAGGAGGAGGAGGCGGGGGGGGGGGAGAGAGAGAGAGACCTCACAGAACCCCGAGACAGAGAGTGAAGAGCAGGAGGATAAATAAACCTCATTTCAACTCCAGTGTTGAGCTTGAAGCCCCAGGCCAGTGTTGGGCCAGTCATCCCAGTCATCCCAGTCCATCCCCGTCTAGCACCGGAAACATGACCATGCAGCTGTCTGCTCGGTAGAAGGTCTCTCAGTCAATAGGATAATAGGATGCCCGCTTGATATAAGTGGACCAATCACCATCGAGGCAAGCATCCGATGGCCATGGAAAGTATTGATGTAAAGGTACTCCTCCTCTCCTCCTCCTTTACCTCCTCCCCCTCCTTCCTCTCCTCCCTCCTCCCCTACCCCTCCACCTCCTCTACCCCCCCCCCTCCTCCTCCTCTACCCCCCTCCTCCCCCTCCTGCCGTGGCAGGTTCTTATGCCTGAGGTGCAGGTTGGCCAAGTGCACAGCCTTGTGAAAGGGCCTCTCAGTTAGAGCAGGGGACAGAGGACTGAGGGAGGAGGAGGAAGGGAGGAAGGGAGGAAGGGAGGGAGGGAGGGAGGGAGGGAGGGAGAAGTGTTTTTTTTTTAGTAATTCCCAGCCTTTCACATGCCACTGCCAACAGTAATATCTGGAGTAGCCGTCTACGGAGTGACCTATCTTGGCCGAGACGGGCCGAGGGGTTCCTTGAGTGGGGTGGTTTGAGCAGGTGCAGCCAGGTGACCTTTTGGATGCTGTGCTACGCCCGTGTTTACGGTACGCCCGCCACTGCTTCAGCCGCTGCCACCTCTGTCAGAGACCGCAGGGCCTGGAACCATGAAGCAACGCAGGAGGCTCATCAAATAAATAGACTCCCCAGGGGGAATGCATACAGCTGGGATAAATAAAGTGTCCTCAGGACTTCCCACAGAAGGGTGTGGGTGTGTGTGTGTGTGTGTGTCTGCAAGAGTGAGAGTGAGAGTGAGAGTGAGAGTGTGTGTGTGTGTGTGTGTGTGTGTGTGTGTGTGTGTGAGTGTGAGTGAGTGAGTGTGTGTGTGTCTGCAAGAGTGAGAGAGAGTGAGTGTGTGTGTGTCTGTGTGTGTGTGTGTGTGTGTGTGTGTGTGCACGTGCGCACGTGTGTGCAGTTAGAGTGCACAGCTGTTCCGAGCAGCGTGCAGCGTGCTATTCAGGGCACATTTATTTTTGTGGACTTTCCACAGCTTGAAGTCCCTTCCGATGCTGGCTTGATCATCTGACTGGCCGCTTCCCTCTCCCCCTCCTGGCGGGCCCATTGTGTGGCCTCCCATTTTCAGCTGAATTTCGTTCACTTCTCATGCGGTTCTTTTACCTCGTAGACAAATCGCAGAGAGCAGTTACCTTCACTCTGTGCTAGCAGCAGACGGAGTGCTCTCCTTGGAGAGTATGTGCACTCAGTTTGAATAGATTGACATTGAGAGACAATTAGCCCCAGTGAGGGGCCAACCAGTTCCTCCAATCTGAACAAGGAAATTGGCATCTTTTGTAGATTCAGCGAGATTTGTTATGACCATTGATTTTATACTGTTCATGGTGCATTGTGATTTCTGCTTGTTTGCTCTGAAGTCGATATAATATGTATTTAAGCTCCCTACTTCCTCCATGCGCTCCATAGAGATATTATTCCAGATATATAATTGGAATGCGTATTGTTCGGATCTAACAGTTACAGAGATCAGTGCTCGGGATCGAGATTCTGCCGTTGCGAAAAAGAACAAGACATGGTATGGGATATGACGATGAAGATATGGGAGAAATGGATGGCATGCATGCTGCGGTCTAAGATGGAGACATGGCGTGCATGCTGCGGTCTAAGATGGAGACATGGCATGCATGCTGCGGTCTAAGATGGAGACATGGCATGCATGCTGCGGTCTAAGAGGAGACATGGCATGCATGCTGCGGTCTAAGAGGGAGACATGGCATGCATGCTGCGGTCTAAGATGGAGACATGGCGTGCATGCTGCAGTCTAAGATGGAGACATGGCATGCATGCTGCAGTCTAAGATGGAGACATGGCATGCATGCTGCAGTCTAAGAGGGAGACATGGCGTGCATGCTGCGGTCTAAGATGGAGACATGGCATGCATGCTGCGGTCTAAGAGGGAGACATGTGAGGCTGTCGCTGATCTGGGAAACCCAGAGTCTCTAACCGTTTGATTGAGAGTCTGACTTAGTTGAGGCAAGGGCCGTCTGTGATGTCCCGTTTGATTGAGTCTGACTTAGTTGAGGCTAGGCCGTCTGTGATGTCCCGTTTGATTGAGTCTGACTTAGTTGAGGCTAGGCCGTCTGTGATGTCCCGTTTGATTGAGTCTGACTTAGTTGAGGCTAGGCCGTCTGTGATGTCCCGTTTGATTGAGTCTGACTTAGTTGAGGCTAGGCCGTCTGTGATGTCCTTTATGGTCCACACGCCCTCCAGGCTTACAGGAGTCTGACAGGAGTAGGACCAGATTGGCTGGCTGGAAACTGCTCCATGAGAAAGTCAGTCAGTCAGCCCCAGACGCAGCCAGACCAAATGACCTTGAGCCATGCGAGGGTCACGTTGCTCTCTAATCAATGTTCTCTCTCTCTCTGTCTCTCTGTCTCTCTGTCTCTCTCTCTCTCTCTCTCAAACGCGATATAAAATGTTATAACAATTGGTCACAGTTAAAGAGTCATTACACACACACACACACACACACACACGTACTTATAGAAGTATTTAGAGAAAGAAAACAGAGGAGCTCCAGACAGAGCCAGACAGACAGCCTTCTGAGTGACCCTTCAGACTGAGCTTGGTCCACACACTCATCATTACACAGTCCTGTCTGTCTGTCTGTCTGTCTGTCTGCCTGTCTGCTTTTCTCCCTCCTGCCTGCTGTCTCTCTCCTCCCTGCCTGCATGCCTGCTTGTCTGCCTCCCTCCCTCCCTCCCTGTCTGCCCTGTTCTGCCTGCCTGTCTGTCTGTCTGTCTGTCTGCCCTGTTCTGCCTGCCTGTCTGTCTGTCGGCCTGTTCTGCCTGCCTGTCTGTCTGTCTCCCTGTCTGTCTGCCCTGTTCTGCCTGCCTGTCTGTCTCCCTGCCTGCCTGCTCTGCCGTGTGCATTCCTCTACACTCCTCTGCGTGCGTGGGTTAATTGTCTGCTTTTTTTAATGCTGATCGGTTGGAAATCTTTAGTGCAGCACGCCTGTGTCCTGTGTCCTGTGTCCTGTGTCCTGTGTTTGCCCCCTCTGCCCCTGAGTGACCCAACCTCCCCGGCCCCTGCCCCCCTCCCTCTGACCTGACCTTCCCTGCCCCCCCTCACCCCCCTTGCCCTCGCCGGCGGCCCCAGGAAAACCATTATGGACTACGCTGGGCTCTACAGAGAGTGACTGTGATTTCTCCACACACACACACACAACACACACACACACACACACACACACACACACACACACACACACACACACACACACACACACACTAAACCTATCATTGCCTGGGTCGGGAGACCAGAAATAACAACACTTAAAACCATGCCTGAGTGTTTAAGCATGTCCCCGGTAAGCTGTGGTCTTGCTATCTGAGGGACTCTGCAAAGCCAGGGTTCGTTTTCCCGAAAAGTAAAATTAGCAACAAGCAAAGCTGCAAGGCCTATTCTTCCTCCTGCCTGCCTGCCTGTCTTCCTTCCTCGCTAGGCTAGCTGGTGTAGGTAGCCGTTTTGAACAAATGCTTATAGGAATAGAACCGGTGTCAAGCGGCCTACCGGCTTTAATGCCAACCATTTGGTACGTGCGGAAATCGTGACCGGGTCAGGTTTGCTCCAGGAATCGGGCTTTCACCATGTCCCAGCCGGGGGGGGGGGCCGTGTTTCAGACGTGAGGACAGTTGAGCCCAACCGACGAAACCTACGTTAATGACACAATAACCACCTCCTCAAAGACACCCCCCCCCCCCCCCCCCCCCCCCCCCCACACACACACACACACACACACACACACACACACACACACACACACACCCCAAGACGAGCAGCAAGGACTGGCAGGAGAGACTTTTCTCATCAGGATGTTTTCTCCCCAGTGACCTGCCTCTATTGGAAAATGTTTTTAGGTCATTAACGTTTCCAGGGCAATTAATGAGGCAATATAACTCTGTGTTGAAATAAACATGTCTTTAATGAGGTGTATAGCAACTATTGCAACTATTGCTCCTGTAGCGATCCTTTTAAAGGGCACGATTAGCCAGCCTTCTCACACCCATTGGCTACTCCCGCTGGGCAACCAGCACTTTTCATCAGATATCAAACAGAGGGAAATAACCAAAACCCAACGTGGCGATATTCCCAGCAGCTTTGAGGGCTCCAGCCACCAAGAGAGACGACAAGGGTGACCCATTTAATTACAGCTGACTGAAGTCACGTCCAATGTTAATTAAGAATTTAATTAAAACACCCAATGGCACTGAATTGATCAGAGAGCTTCGAAATGGGATTTTGAACCATCGACTCTGATGAGTGGCAGCCTGCATGTATTGATGAGTTGTAATACTACAGGGCTGGGGTTTGTGTGGGCGAGGTATTTAGGTAGCTCTGCTGTGTATAATGGATTCACAGAGCAGGCAGTCGATAGGCTGCATGCCAAGTATGAATATTGTGGAGGCGGAGGCTGGGGGGGTGGAGGCTAGGGTGATGGAGGCTAAGGTGGAGGGTGGAGGCCAGGGTGGGGGTCTAGGGAGGGTGGAGGCTAGGGTGGGGGTCTAGGGAGGGTGGAGGCTAGGGTGGGGGGCTGGGTGGGTGGAGGCTAGGGTGGAGGGTGGAGGCTAGGGTGGGGGGTCTAGCGAGGGTGGAGGCTAGGGTGGGGGACTAGGATAGGGGGGGGAGGCTAGGCTAGGCTGGGGGGGGGTGGAGGCTAGGCTAGGCTGGGGGGGCTAGGCTAGGCTGGGGGGGGAGTGGAGGCTAGGCTAGGCTAGGCTGGGGGGGCTAGGCTAGGCTGGGGGGGGCTAGGCTAGGCTGGGGGGGGGTGGAGGCTAGGCTGGGGGGCTAGGCTAGGCTGGGGGGGGCTAGGCTAGGCTGGGGGGGGGGGTGGAGGCTAGGCTAGGCTGGGAGGCTAGGCTGGGGGGGGCTAGGCTAGGCTGGGGGGGGGGGGGTGGAGGCTAGGCTGGGGGGCTAGGCTAGGCTAGGCTGGGGGGGGCTAGGCTAGGCTGGGGGGGGGGTGGAGGCTAGGCTAGGCTAGGCTAGGCTGGGGGGGGCTAGTCCCGGGGATGTGAATAACCTTGCCAGAGGGGAAACGTCCTCCTGTGCCAATGCCATAATAAAGCAGCACAGTGAGCGGTGTGGGATTTCATTACTTCTGACCAGAAACAACTGAGGGTCTTATGGACTCATGCTGCTTGATCTGACACTCTTCTCTCTGCTCCACCGTGTGCACCGCGCCCCTCCAGAGTGAGACCTGCCTGTTCTAACTGCAGCTGAAACGTCGCCAGCATCGTTATTATTTGTATTCTTGTTCCATAGGTTGGGTTTTATATTCGGTCCCTTGTACGGGATCAAACGGCTATGATGAATGTGTGCCCACCTGCAGGACACCGCAGTCGTCACTGGGAGGAAGCAGCGACCGGGTGTGTGTGTGTGTTTCTCTATCCTGCTAGTCCACCTGAACAGGAAATTAAAGGGACAAGAGAATCACCAGCTCTTATTCTATTTCTTTTTTTACAGTGATGAGCTTTTTTTTCTTTTCTTTGTTTTTTTTTACACACACATGCGCATGCGCATGCATACGCGCGCGCACACACACACACACACACACACACACACACACACACACACACACACACACACACACACACAAACATGCAAGCACACACAGACACACACACACACACACACACACACAAACACACACAGGAGATGAGCAGAAGGATCTTGAGAGAATAACGATTGTGCCGCAGGTTGAAAAATAAGGATCCAGATAATATCAAGTGTCCATCCCCTCTCACAGGTCAATATGGGTTGCAGTGGTCACTGGGAGGAAGAATATCTGGTATTTTTTCTGTTTTTTAGTAACTGTCTGTTCCCTCATTTGGTCCCAATTCCGTTACCAATTTAAGCCATTTTGTGTTTTCGTAGTTTGTGAAAGGATGGCATCTGAACTGGCCTGAAGGCTGATTTAGTCATTCAAAATATAATAAAAACACCATGATTGCATGTAAGTTTACGTATCACACTGACAGCCAATGCAGGAGAACTTGAACAGTGAAGAGTTTTTTTGGGGGGGAGACCAAGCTGGAAAGTGTCAACACACTTCTTGGGGGGTGGGGGGGTTACTCTCCAAGTAGAGAGGCCACGTCTAGTCTGGCTCTCCACAGATGACAGGTTGGGGTCGAGCTTTGAGTTTGGGGATGGGGTAGGGGTAGAGGCTGGGGTTTAGGTTGGGACTGAGGGGTAGGGGTAGGGGTTGGGACAGGGCTTGGTGTTGGAGTAAGAGTTGGGGTGGTGGTGGTGGTGGTGGGGGGGGGGGGTTAGGCTGGGGGCTGGGGGCGGGGGATAGGAGGTATCCTGTGTAGGGGATGTGATGAATGGCTGCTTGTGCAAACCAGGGTGGGTAGGGCTAACACAGAGGAACTCAGATTGGCCTTTTTACCTCGGCAACCCCAGCGTCGAGGTAATTGGCACCATATGTCAAGCAGACAGACTCCTCCATAGTATCCACATGCTGCACCTCTCCCTCGGCCCGGGCCCGGTCCGACTCCTGACTGGACCTTCCTCGTGAAAGGAACGCTGTATCCCTCAGCGTTCCGCCGTATCCCTGAACGTTCCGCCGTATCCCTGAACGTTCCGCCGTATCCCTGAACGTTCCGCCGTATCCCTCAGCGTTCCGCCGTATCCCTGAACGTTCCGCCGTATCCCTCAACGTTCCGCCGTATCCCTGAACGTTCCGCCGTATCCCTCAGCGTTCCGCCGTATCCCTCAACGTTCCGCCGTATCCCTCAACGTTCCGCTGCATCCCTCAACGTTCCGCTGCTTCTGTTCAAACAGGCGTCGGAGATTCCGTTCACGTCCTGCTGTTTTACAGATGAGTCATGCTTTTATGCATTTTGCATTACGCATGATTACACATACCGTGGATGGAATGATGAAAGAAAAAATCATACACTTCGTTGTAGAATAGTTTAATTAGTTTAATTAGTCCTTTGTGAGAAAGGGGCAGAGTGAGGGCAGATCGTCAATAATAACTCCTATTTAAATCGAATTTGCGATGATTGAAAGTGCCCTCAGCAATTAGCGTGAAGCAACACGTTCGTCTCATTAAATCAAGTTGTACCTTTTTCATTCATTTTTTAATAATGGGCTTAAGCATTTAATTGCATCAATTAGCTGTCAATTTGACGAACTAAACAAACACTCTACGCGGTTGTTTTTAATCCTGCGACCACAACACTTCTACTTTTAATGAAGCAATCATTAGTTTTCATTGGCATGAAGGATTAGTTGCATACTGTTCCACTGTGCCAGTTCCCAGACACCAGCCTGCATGTGAGCAGAGCACCGTGGCTTGGGGGGGGTCAGGGGCACCCCCTCTCCCCCTCTCCCCAGCCTGCCCTGCCCTGTTCTGGGCTGGGCCTGGGAGGGAAACGTGCATGCCTAAGGGGGATTACTGGAGAGCCCTGGGCTCTGTTCTTAACCCTGTGTCTGTGACTCCTCTCTTCTCAGTGCTCTGTGTCTGTGACTCCTCTCTCCTCAAGGCTCTGTGTCTGTGACTCCTCTCCTCAGGGCTCTGTGTCTGTGACTCCTCTCCTCAAGGCTCTGTGTCTGTGACTCCTCTCTCCTCAAGGCTCTGTGTCTGTGAGCTTTCTTATCAGAGCACTGTGAGAAAGGGCAGACCTCAGGACAGAGCCGGGTTCAGCATTCAGAGCCAGCAGAGAGATTAGAAACTGGACTTAATCCTTTAGGTTTTTTTTTAATTTATTTTTTTAGCTTTATCTTTTTCTGTGCGGTTTTTCAAGCTGTCAGCAGCTTCTGTTGTTTGAACCCAATGGAAAAAGTTGGGCTACTACTTCAGCAGCAATGTCTCCATTTTCTAATAGGCTTTTTGTATTGACTCTGACCACACAGGACACCGCTGTGTAGGAAGGGAAGAGTTGATGAGGTATACGCTAGTCTCCGTGCTCCTAATGGAGTGTGTGATCACACGCACACGTGCACGCACACGTGCACGCACACGTACACGCACACACACACACACACACACACACACAACCTTTCACACGCATACAACCACACACACACATGCACACACACACACACTTACACTTGCACACACACACGCACACGCACACACACACACACACACTCACACTCACACTCACACTTCCACAAAGCACATGCAGAATGTCCCAGCCCTGCTACCAGCCCTGCTCCCAGCCCTGCTCCCAGCCCTGCTCCCAGCCCTGCTCCCAGCCCTGCATCCTTGGACGACTCCTGCAACAATGGAATGTGTCTCTCTTTTGGCCAGCCTCCATTTCACACAGGGCCTGGCTGCCGCTCGGAGGGCATCCATCATCACAGCTCAAAGGCTGGCAGAGTTATGGCTTTCACCTTTGACAGTGAACAAGGCCTGACCGGCCAGGGTCTTTTGTTGTCCTGGGGGGCCGGGGTGGTTGGAGAGGCTACCACAGTTCCCACTGTTTCCTCTCATAGAAACCCTCTTTATTGGGGCTAAACCTTTTTTCCGGTCACACTTTTTCTATGAGGCAGACACATATAACAGGTTGTAACTCGTATATACTGTATGATGCCTTATAAAGCCTTGTAATGTCTTCATAATATATCATACTGTGTTATGTCTGTCTATGAGACTGTTTTTTGTTCAACTTTTGTTCACGGAAAATGGCTGATAATAGCTGAGTATTATGATGAGATGGCATAAGACATTATAATGCAGTCATCCATACTTTATAACATGTCTTATAA
>NC_139670.1:2522477-2602477 GCF_951799395.1 Argentina silus | reverse complement strand
CAGAGAGCCTCCTCCTCGGCTTCCGAAACTGGGAAAACTGGGACTCCTGTTTGGGAATTGGCAGGAAGTTCCTCTGGCTCCCTCACTGTTGCGCCATTCCACTGTGGAATGATCAGATTGCACATTTCAAACCTGTATTGGTCAGATTGCAGAATTTCAAAGGTCTGTATTTCCGCCAGTCCACCTTAAACAAGCTCAGTGATTTGAAACTGGTGATTTGTAATTCCTGATGCGGTGCAGAGGTCCCTTAATTTGTTTCCGATTGGCTTCTGGACCTTCGGCGTACTGTACGGACCTTTTAATAAAACTCAATATCCCTTCAGCTTGAACCTCTGGGGCAGTGCAAATGCCTGTGTTATTCATAGTCTTGTAGACGGCACACTCCTCACCTAAGCTCTGGAAGACTGCTGATGGTACAATGAGCTAGTCGCCCCCCCCCCCCCCCCCCCCCCCCCCCTCGTCTCAGACCCCCTTATACCAGCCCCTGGCCCCTGGCCGGACGGGCAGCCATTTCGAGCAGCTCTAAACACAGAGCAGTGTGCTGACTCATTGACCCCTGCCTCCCTGAGGTCACCGTGAATGTCTGGCCTGAGGATTCCCAGCCACCAGGGACGAGTTGAGAGCCTCCTGCATCCTGTCTACTAATGGGGACGGAGGGAAGGACTGACGGACGGAGGGAGGGAGGGAGAGAGAGAGAGAGAGGGAGGAGGAGATGGAGAGAGAGAGAGAGACAGAGAGAGAGAGGAAGGGAGAGAAAGGTTAAACGGTCTCTGCATTGGGTCCTCTATGGAAGGGTCAAGAAGACAAACTCTTGAAAATGTCATTGCACTTAAAATCAACCTACTCTACTGACTCTCTACTGTACTGACTCTCTACTCTACTGACTCTCTACTGACTCTCTACTCTACTGACTCTCTACTCTACTGACTCTCTACTCTACTGACTCTCTACTGTACTGACTCTACTGACTCTCTACTCTACTGACTCTCTACTGTACTGACTCTCTACTGTACTGACTCTCTACTGACTCTCTACTCTACTGACTCTCTACTGTACTGACTCTCTACTCTACTGACCCTCTACTGTACTGACTCTCTACTGACTCTCTACTCTACTGACTCTCTACTCTACTGACTCTCTACTGTACTGACTCTCTACTGACTCTCTACTCTACTGACTCTCTACTCTACTGACCCTCTACTGTACTGACTCTCTACTGTACTGACTCTCTACTCTACTGACCCTCTACTCTACTGACTCTCTACTCTACTGACTCTCTACTGACTCTCTACTGTACTGACTCTCTACTCTACTGACTCGTCCTGACAGCGCTGTGTCCTGGTCGTACTGTATATGATGTTCTTCTTTTACCTGTGTGAAAGGGTCCTGTACTGGCTACTGCCTCCACTCACGCCACTTAGCCTCCCTCCCGCGCCCTACTCCACCCCAAGCCTCCCTCCTGCGCCCTACTCCACCCCAAGCCTCCCTCCTGCGCCCTACTCCACCCCAAGCCTCCCTCCTGCGCCCTACTCCACCCCAAGCCTCCCTCCTGCGCCCTACTCCACCCCAAGCCTCCCTCCTGCGCCCTACTCCACCCCAAGCCTCCCTCCTGCGCCCTACTCCACCCCAAGCCTCCCTCCTGCGCCCTACTCCACCCCAAGCCTCCCTCCTGCGCCCTACTCCACCCCAAGCCTCCCTCCCGCGCCCTACTCCACCCCAAGCCTCCCTCCCGCGCCCTACTCCACCCCAAGCCTCCCTCCCGCGCCCTACTCCACCCCAAGCCTCCCTCCCGCGCCCTACTCCACCCCAAGCCTCCCTCCTGCGCCCTACTCCACCCCAAGCCTCTAAACGCTGTTCGATTTAAAGGGCATCTGGGCATCACCTATTTCCTTCAGTTCATCAGTCCGTTCTTACATCACAGTTCATTTTTCTTCACTTTTACCACCAACTGTGAGGCTGTGATGGTGGGAGGGGGAGGGAGGGAGAGAGGGAGAGAGAGAGAGAGGGAGAGAGAGAGAGAGAGAGAGAGGGAGAGAGAGAGGGAGAGAGAGAGAGAGAGAGAGAGAGGACTTCACAAGCTTTAAAACCCATTTACATACTCAAGTTGTGTGATGTTGGTATTTTACAGAAGCCTACTTGCTAAACATACTTTTCATTGACTATCCAAGTGGCACAAAGCCAAATATAGTCTGAGGATGTCAACTTTAATATGTCTACTGATGCAAAGGGTTGGGGTTAGTACATTATTATTATACATAATGAGGTTATACGCTTTAATTTTTCATTTATATGCAGTGCAGAGCAAGCTTTTGATGATTGGGACAGTGCTATGCAGTTTACAGATATGTCAAGTGGTTTAAACTAGAAACAGAAGTAGACGGTGCCTTTGGTGGGACTGAAGGCTTGGGGGGGAGAATGGACAGTCAGATGATGCCAACAGTAAGCGGACATGTTGTCCAAGCCCGCTGGGGGGATGTATGGGAATCTCACAGCCCAGAAATGAGAAGTTATATAAGCTTGAAGTCAACTTTGATGTTTGACTGCTGGCATGTCAGTCTCATATTCATAGACTGTGGATGTGAGTCCAGTGGAAGAAATTGTGTGACATTTTCAAACGGTCGGTGAACATGTTTCTGCAGTGCAAATATTGCTTTGATGACGGCTTTGCACACTCTTGGCAAGGTGTGTCCAAACCTTTGACTGGTACTGTATGTCACTGCAATCTTCTGGAGCCTAGTCTCTAATGTGCCTGTCGTCCCTGTCATGTGGTTCCAGATCAAAAGCAGTAAAACGGAGAAGGAGAGGCAGACGCAGCAGCTGAAGAGCCTGCAGTACCTGGAGCGCTACATGTACCTCATCCTCTTCAACACCTACCTGCACCTGGAGAAGAAGGACTCCTGGCAGCGCTCCTTCACCCTGTGGATGCAACAGGTAGGCCGGCGTCCGCACGCATGCACGCACGCACACGCACACGCACACGCGTAAAAACATGCATGCACGGACGTATGCACACACTCCCAGAGGCTGTATCCCCCCCCCCCCCCGCAGACACACACACACGCACACACACATTCCCAGAGGCTGTATCTGCACACACACACACACACACATTCCCAGAGGCTGTATCTGCACACACACACACACACACACACACTCTCTGACCTCGACCAATGTTATATCACCTTTATGACCATTCCAATCAATTGTAACCCTACTGTGCTTCAAACACCAGGACAGGATTACCATCCACCCACGGCAGCTATCATTATTATTATTACTGGAATAACTCCTCCACCAGTCGTCAGGGCACGCCTGTTTCACATCCCTGACGTACAGCACAGCACAGCACAGCACAGCACAGCACAGCACAGCACAGCACAGCACAGCACAGTACAGTACAGTACATACCTCTGGCCCATCAACATCTCTGGATAATGGCTGCTACAGTACGGCTTTTCAGAAAGGACCCCGTCAGCCTTTTTTTCTTCTGCTGTGAGGAAACGTGTGGCTTCTTTCCAGCTTCGTCCATCTGATACAGCGCGTACAATCCCCTGTGTGCCCCACGCGCCTACTCACATAATGACTCATTGAATCCTTCCTTGATTTGCCCATGGAAACTTCTGTGAGGCAATGTGAGCGCAGGAGAGAGAGGAGGCGAGGGAAGGACCTGCGTTTGAGGGACTAGTACCGTACCAGCAATAGTTGTTGCTTGTTGTGGAGCAGCAATTTGTTCAGTTGCAGGAAGGCTCGAGTCTGGGGACAGCAGAGGACGAATGCGATAGCAAAGGCCTGTTTTGGAAAAAAGTTAAATGAAAGACAAGAAGCTGATGTGAACAATGTTCTGGTTGAATGGAGTACGTTTAGATTTGCCAAATTTACAGTCAGTCGCACAAGTCTGTCACTTTCCTTCCTCAACTTCATTAAAGTCGAGGAGGCGGAACAAACGAGCTGTTATCCACCACACCACACCACACATGTCACTGGCACTACATTCTGCAGCTGTCAAATGTGTAGGAGCAAAACATGGCCTCTGTGAAAGAGGAGGGAAAGGCGTGTGTGTGTCCGTGTGTGTCTGTGTCTGTGTGTGTGTGTGTGTCCGTGTCCGTGTGTCCGTGTCTGTCCATGTCCGTGTCCGTGTGTCCGTGTCTGTCCATGTCCGTGTCTTTGTGTGTGTCCGTGTGTGTGTGTGTGTCCGTGTGTCCATGTGTGTCTCCGTGTGTGCGTGTGTGTCCGTGTGTCTCCGTGTGTGTGTGTGTGTCCGTGTCCATGTCCGTGTGTGTCGTCCGTGTGTGTGTGTCCGTGTCTGTGTGTGTGTGTCCGTGTGTGTCTCCGTGTGTGTGTGTGTGTCTCCGTGTGTGTGTGTGTGTGTGTATCCGTGTGTGTGTGTGTGTCCGTGTGTGTCTCCGTGTGTCCGTGTGTGTGTGTGTCCGTGTGTGTGTCCGTGTGTGTGTGTGTGTGTGTCTCCGTGTGTGTGTGTGCACTCCAGTTTGTGTGCTGTGAGCCGTTACCGGAGTTTCATTTGGATTTTCCCCCTGGAATTTACAAGCTTATTCTAGTTCTATTGTGGCCTGGTTCTTCACACATTGAACTTCATAATGTCTGGGCTCTGTGTTTTTGTTGCTGCCTTAATCGTTCGGCCTGGTTTGGCCAGCTGTGCCTCTACAGTAAAGCCTGGAATTTATGGGCATTCCAAACAAATGAATGTCCCGCTAAACCCCCCCCCCCCCCTCCCCACACACACACACACACACACACACACACCCCGCCACCCCCCGCACAGAGTAATGGTCCATTGTCATGTTTCTCATTAACTTCAAGTCAAAGTTGATGTGATTTTTTGTGAAAACTGTCCAAAGATTTGCGTTGTTCACTGAGGACCTTTGTTTTAACTTTAACAACAAGCCAATCTCACCCCCGGGGAGGAATAGTGTTGAGGCCCACAATCAGTGTTCTCCGCAACCCTCATACCCTGGAAACTGAGCAACACAAACATTATTTAGAAAGGAATGAAAAAGACAAACATGGAATGTCTTCAGACTGCATGTACAACAAAAACCTTGTGTTTTGCGGATTTTCAGAACAAAATGTTTCACAAACATTACCCAGAGAAACAAAGAAAAACATTTTTTGTAATGTAAATTCTTGCTGATAAGCAGCGGGGAAATTCTTTATCCCATATACTACCAAAAAACAAAAATGCTGTCATTTGTTTGGTTTTGTGTGTGTGTGTGTGTGTGTGAGAGAGAGAGTGTGTAAGAGCAATATGCAAATACATTCAATATGTTTGGTGTTGATAAGAGATTAAAACGTCAAGCCAGTTGCATTCCCATACTTCTGAACCATCGGCCCACCGGTTTTCCTGTACCCAACACACGCAGAGGAGATGAGGAGATGAGGAGATGAGGGGATGAGGAGATGAGGAGATGAGGGGATGAGGGGATGAGGGGATGAGGAGATGAAGAGATGAGGTGAGGAGGTGAGGAGATGAGATGAAGAGATGAGGAGATGAAGAGATGAAGAGATGAGGAGATGAAGAGATGAAGAGATGAGGAGATGAGGAGATGAGGAGATGAAGAGATGAGGAGAAGAGATGAGGAGATGAAGAGATGAGGAGATGAGGAGATGAGGAGATGAGGAGATGCCAGGACACACACTCCTTTGTTATCTACGATCGAAACCCATGGTTTATGTTCAACTACCCTTATCTTCTTCTTCTCTTGCTATCAACAGTCAACTACCCTTATCTTCTTCTTCTCTTGTTATCAACAGTCAGAGCAAAAACAAGCCCGAAGGTCGAAACGGTCGGGAATCTGATGGTGAGCGTCTCTCATGGCACGCCGCTCATATTGAGGTGGAATTAACGGATCTGAAAAGATTTCTCGACTGTAAAAACATTGAATTCCAAAATAGACCAGAACAATTGCTATGAAAACAGTTGTTGCAGAAATATGTGAGGTCGGTTGGAACATATCCTTCCTGTTATGAGTGGGGAATATATGTGGTGCATCAGAGTGGTTCTAATGGCACAGTTATGCTGTTAACTCTCAACGTGACAGAAGGAATCCACACGGGAGAAAGGAACGCGTGGTTCTCTGTCACTCTGAGGTGTTTATCTGGTTTTCCCTCATGTTGTGGTCGCTCACGCGCAAAAACATCATTACTGTTCACTTTCAGTGTTTCAGTATGCTGTATCTCATTCAATGGTTTTTCTTTATTTTTTCTTTATTTATGAAGGAACACACATGGAATTATGTAGTAAACAAAAAAAGTGTTAAACAAACCAGAATATGTTTTATATTTTAGATTCCTCAAAGTAGCCACCTTTTGCTTTAATGAGAGCTTTGCACACTCTTGGCAAGGTGTGTCCAAACTTTTGACTGGTACTGTATGTATTTATTCTCTCCCTAACCCTCAAAAAATAAATACCCCAGTTTTGTTTCTAAAGATGTACAATGGAACCTGCCCCTTTTTGAACGTGAACGGTTGCCAAGGCGCTGATTAGTCCTGTGGTGTGTTGTGTGTTGGCGGAGCTGGCGGTCGCAGCGGGGGGCGGCGGTCACTGTCCGTGTCCTCCGACACCCACCGTCATTAGCCCCAACGCCAGCGACTGCAGCGCCATCATTAGTGACACAACCCCGCAGCCAGAGGCGGGGGTCAGAGGTCAATGACGTCGGTGGGTAGTAGTGGGTGGGTGGGTGGCAGATGATTGGTGTAGTGTTATGTAACAGGCCCATGCCCAGCGTGGTGGTGGTGCAGTACAGCTTGTCCTGGGTGGGTGGTGTGAACTGGTGTGACCCCCCCCCCCCAGTCAATACACACATCACCAAGTGCCACATGGAGTGCGGTGTTACAGTTCTAGCCGGGTAGGAATCTTGTTCTGGCGGGTATGGTTCCTCTGTTCTTTGTTTTGCCTTTTGAGGATGACTAAAGACAGGCATGTGGAAATGTGCGTTTTGCAGTCTGTCGATGACTGACACGCGTGGCTGCATGCGTACAGTAGGATATCGATTTCGGGGCCTCAATTGAATTTCCTGAAAGTCTTTTTTTCGCTGATACAATCCTTATACAGTACCAGTCAAAAGTTTGGACACACCTTCTCATTCAATGGTTTTTTCGTCAAAACTATGAAGGAACACATATGGAATTATGTAGTAAACCAAAAAGTGTTAAACGAACCAGAATATGTTTTATATTTTAGATTCTTCAAAGTAGCCACCTTTTGCTTTGATGACAGCTTTGCACACTCTTGGCAAGGTGTGTCCAAACCTTTGACTGGTGCTGTACGTCACTGTTAAAACGTGGTTGTTTTGCATTTCATTCCTGCAGTTTACCTGCGAGGCGTCAAGCACCGAGGCGACGCCCGCGCGCGCACCTTTGGTCAGGTGTTGATGTCGCCCACATTTGTATGTCAAGCGAAAGCAAACATTCCGACCTGGCGCGAGGCGTCCAAATATCACCAGTGTCGTCATCGGGGCCAGCATCCCCTCCGTACCGCGCAACCCCCGGAGTCAAAACACCAGAGGACATTTGAGTTGAGGTCCCCGTTTGGCCGGCCGCGGTGCGGTCCCCTGTACAATGAGCTGGCTTGTGCGTGGCGGATGCCAGGGATACCTTTTGGAGAGGGAGCCAATCAGTCACTCCAGCTGTTTTGATGTGTGCTTACAGAGGCCTCCCTGTCCCCCTGTACCCGCTTGGTATGTGAGGCCCCCCCCCCCCCCCCCTCACACACACACACACACACACACACACGCACACACACACACACACACACACTCCCACCCTCACCCACCACCACCCCACACTGACTTGCACTGGAGCCTCCTAATGAGTATTGGCATGTGTGATCCTTCCTCAATACAGGATGAAAGGCACGTCTTACAATCACATACACTGGCCATGTTTGTCTACACTGGCCACCAAACACACAGGCAACTTCATTAGACAAGGAACTGGGGGGGGGGGGGGGTGCGCCTACACTGAGGTGTCTTCATATTCGGCCCACTGAGTGAAGAGAGAGCACTGGATCACCGATTGCTCACCTTTCTCCTGAGCCAGCTCACACGCTCCCTGACATCCACAGCTCTTAGGGCTAAGTCCCCCAACACCCTTTTCACGGAACTGTAAGACCCCGAGATTTCACGAGAACAGATGTTGCCTGTCCAGCCAGACTTATCATCGCTTGCGATTTTTCACACGTTTCCTATTTAGACAGCTGGACAGTGGAATGGGTGATCAGGTTAAGGAGGCCGAGCTCAGCAGCACAAACCCAGGGTTCCTCTCAGGATTCAGACCCAGGGGGCCCATGGCAGTGCAGCTGCACCCACTGTTCCGTCCCTCTTCAAAATCAAATCAAATCAAAGTTTATTTATATTCATATTATGTACATATTCAGTACATAGAATGCTAGATAGTTAGTTATTCCTTCGATCGTTTGATAGTTTGGTAGTTCAGTGTTGGTCCATAGAACAAGGAGGCCTTTTTCCTATTCTGTGTTACCCGTGTTCCTTTATAAAACGACATTCTAAGTTCCTTGTTAATAAAATAACTATAATTTACCAAATCCATCTGGTTTTATGTTGCTTCCCTTTCCCCTAGCGAGCCGGTTGTAACAATCTCATTTACATACTGTACAGTACTGAGTTCTGCCTTTTGTGGATAATGACAGGAGATCCAATATGATAGATTGTCTGTATCTCAGGAAAGTCAAGGCCAGGCTTGAGGGTACAACATGAGAACGGTCTGTGTTTCTTTGTTCCTTATTCTGTAAGCCAGCTAATGAGGAGAAAGGCTGATGCAAACATTCTTGTTGAGTTACTCAGTGTGTTTCTCCTCCGCACAATAGGTTGTTGAAAATGTTTTCAGTGGTACATGAAATGTATGCCTTTTATAGAGCATTCAATTCAGCATGGTCGGAGAGTAGGCCGTGGAATTCACCACACAGTGGGATTTGCTGGGTTTCCTTTTACAATGCTGGCCCTAGAAGCTATAATCAATGTTTGAAGAGTAAGGGATATTTTGTAACAATGATCTCTCCACCATTGTTCTATAATACTGTAGGTCTTCATCAGCATATTCCACATAGCAAAAATCCTGTAGCAGATACTCAAAATATCATCAGCGCTCTGTACAAATAGCCACATGTTCATCAGTTCTGACAACTTACAGTAGCATTGGCACGCTCAGTGTAAGGAAATACTGGTATTTAAATCCCACTGGCACTCAATATTTTCAAGGAATGGGGCTTCTACTTCAGATGTCATAAATTCCTTGAATTGCTTCTACTTAATTTGACTGTGCAGTTACGTCTTGGCTGCCTAAGCAGACAAAGGTAAATCCCCAAGGTACATTTCTGCTGAAAATGTAGGTCACCTACAGTACTGAGCAATTCCCTGAACAACTTCAAGGAGCTTGCTGTTTAATGCACAGCTTGGTGTTCAGCCGAGTCAAAACGTTCTTTGATCTGAACTCCGGGACGATGCATATATTAAGACTGGAACTTCACAATTGTATTGAACAGCCTTTTAAGCTAGCTTAATCAATTAATCAAGCTTTATTTATATAGTGCCTTTCATACATACATACATACATACATACATACATAGAGAATAGAATAGAAATAGAAATAATAATAGATTAAGAGGGTAAATAAAAACAAAACAAAAATAGAAGTGCAAATGGATTAAGAGAAAGCTGAGCTACAAAGGTGTGTCTTGAGGTTTCTTTTAAAAGTGTTAATGGCTTGTGACACCCTAAGCTCCTGAGGTAGGTTATTCCAGAGGCGAGGACCATACACACTAAAAGCTTAATGTTAACATTAAAAAAGAGAGAGCTGTTTCGGTTCTTTAGGGATCGTTTGGAAGCAGCAAGCGTCCGTCTCTGAAGAGTCTAATCGCCATGACTCCTGACCTGTCTCTGAAGAGTCTCTAATCGCCATGACTCCTGACCTGTCTCTGAAGAGTCTCTAATCGCCATGACTCCTGACCTGTCTCTGAAGAGTCTCTAATCGCCATGACTCCTGACCTGTCTCTGAAGAGTCTCTAATCGCCATGACTCCTGACCTGTCTCTGAAGAGTCTCTAATCGCCATGACTCCTGACCTGTCTCTGAAGAGACTCTAATCGCCATGACTCCTGACCTGTCTCTGAAGAGACTCTAATCGCCATGACTCCTGACCTGTCTCTGAAGAGTCTCTAATCGCCATGACTCCTGACCTGTCTCTGAAGAGACTCTATTCGCCATTGCTGAGCCTCTCAGTCAGGCGTAGTTGAACTGTGATTACTGGACCTCGGGTGAGAACGCTGCTGGATCTTGTTACCGCTAAGGAGAGAGGTTTAAGGACGGACACCCCCGGTGGCGTGTAAATAGTCAGCAGAGTGAAGCGGACAAGCTGTGACAGTTTTAATGGCATATTAAATCTGTTTTTCCCGAAGCGGCATGTGTGTGTGTCTGTGTGTGTGTCTGTCTCCCTGTGTGTGTGTGTCTCCCTGTGTGTCTCTGTGTGTGTGTGTGTGTGTGTGTGGTGGGATGTTACTAGGTTGTTTCTCAGCAGAGGGCTGCTGTCTGACAGTGAGTCAAGTCTGACCCTTCAACCCTTCCTCACCTCCCATCTCTTCAGAGACCGTCCTGGGGGAGCCGCGTCTGCTTCTCCCATGTACTGTACTGGTGACTCACCCTCAAATGTCTCCATGTCATCTCAATGTTTATTTTCTTCCAAAAATATACCCAGCAGTTTTCTTTTAACGGCAACGTGAAATCTATTTATACGTATTAACAGACGTAAAAAAAAAAATATTATCCCGTGTCATCTATCGAGAGGAGTGCTTAAAACAACCGTGCGTTGGCGGTGAAGTGACGACGTGGAGCGGTTCTACGACCGCGCTCCGTTTTGTTTTCCCTGGTGGTGATGACTTGTTTTCCTGTGCGTCTCCTCTGCTAGGTGGCAGATGAGGCGCTTCCACAACCAGACTCCATTTTGTTTTCTCTGGTGATGATGAGTTGTCTCCTCTCCTCTCCTCTCCTTCCAGGTGGCGGCCAGGGCCGGGGTTTACGACCTTCTCAACCAGCTGGGCTTCTCCGAGCTCCAAAACCACAAGGACTCGCCGCTCGCCAAGCTGCGCTGCCGGTGGCAGCAGCAGAACGTCCAGCCGCTGCCCTTCCGAGGGGAGTTCGTCTGAGTAAAGATCACTGTGAACGGCTAAAACAAACGTCCCCTGTGGGTGTTTTTTTTTTTTTTTTTTTTTAAGTTTTGAAGACAAAAGAAAAGAAATGCAGTGCTTTGTGTTTTTACCCCCTGTGTCTTAAGACTGTGTTACGATAACTGCTTTTTCAAACCCACTACCGATGTTTTAACTGTCTGTTTTTTTTATCGCCAATGTTTTAATACTGTCCAGTGTTGCCTGTGTCTCTTACGTGTCTTAGCTGAATGTCACCAAGATGCAAGATGACATTTGTGCCTTTGCTGTTTTTTGTTTTTTTTGAATTGCTAATATAGGATTGGAATCAACTAATGTTTGTCCTTTTTTTAGAAGAAGAAGAAGAAGAAGAAGAAAAAAGTGAAGTAGACATTTAATTGGCTGGATTTGCATGTATTAAAAAGTTTCTCAAAGTTTTAGCAGAAACAACAGATGTTGTACGATGGCTAAAAGCAGCCTCTGTAACCTCTGTTAGATTACTAACTCAAGCGTTCCTAAGTAGACTGTATCCACTTGCCAACTGTTTTGGAAGCTCCCAGAGCCTAAGATCTATTCTGTGTCTGTGTTGCTCGCATTTGTGTTGCTAATTATTTTCTTTTCTAATTAATGTCAAGTTTCAAACCGCACACACACACACACACACAGATGTGCTCTTAAGGTGATAAGGTATTTTTACATTTGCTTTGATAAATAACAGCTTTTGATTGAGAGCTACCCTGAGTCAGTCATCAGCCTCAACTCTTATTGGTCAATAAATGCTGTTTGTTAGAGTGGTTACTAACATTGCCAGAAGCTCAGCCTTTAAACCTCACAGATGGAGAGCCCTTTGAAAGGTTTTAGAGGAAAGTTACTGTATCTATCTACCAAAACAACATGGCCTCATCTTCATTGGTGCCACAGATGATATAGAATGTTTATCAAATGCACAATGAAAAGAAAGACAGTTCACTTCATCTGATAAACAAATATTATGTGAACATGAATTTACTGTCAACAAAGAATTAGTGTAATATTTTCCATGCAGTATTCAATATAGTCTCACATATACTTACAGTAGGCCCTGGGAAGAAAACCACATACTGTAGAGTAAATTCTTCTTCTATGGAAAATGTTTGCTGGAGGGAAAGTGGTGAATATGGCCAGCAGAGGAAATGCCACTGATGTTTGCTCTCTGCGTCTGAGATTATTGAAGCTCCGCCTCTGTGGTTCCGGAACCTGCTTTACATTAGAACTGGGGGTGAAAGTTCCGTTGAGGACTCGATGACTCACAACCATAAAGTGTTGGAGTTTCTGTGATGTCATCGGGCTTCGCTGCATGAATTCAGTAATGCGGTAATACAGCACTGCGAAAATCTGCATTCGGAAACTGTCAAGGCTGGCCAAACTGCTGCTTGGTATCAGATATACTGTACATTTGGTATCAACTGATGATTATGGCCCTAGTCAGAACCCTTTACACCGGCAGAGCATTTGGTTGACATTTATGAAGGATGTGGGAGAATGTGTTCAGGACTGTAGCTCATGCTTGCAATGCAAGAAGCGTCCAGCTTATATACAGTAAAGGTAACATACAGTCAGTCTAGAATGCTCTTTCCATATGAAATGTAGATCACTTTTTTTTCATACTTTTATGACTCAGAAGTGTTACTGTACAGTCTGTGTCTTTAATATGTTAAGTTGAGACTAGTTTAGACTTGTTATCTTTGTTTTAGTTAATCTTTCAGTCCTCTAGGGTTTGTCCGGTTGTACAGTACATGCTTGAGAACTTGAAGATGTTGCTTAGAAACCTGCCTTATGATTAGAATGGCAACCGTCCCTTTAATAACCTGTCCCCTCAGTAGGTTTATTTAGAGACTCTGTTAGTGGGGTCCTTGTTTCTTCATTGATAACAATCTGTTACTGTCGTTCACTCCAGGACTGTATTTGTACTGTATATTGGATTGTTTCGGCATGAATCTATAACTTGTTCTGCCGGTGTGAACCAGCACACACTTTTATTGCTTTCAGTTTTGTTTGTTTGTTGTTGTTGTTGTCATTTATTTTGAAGTATTGGAAATGAAAACTCACAATGGGGGTTACTTATCCTATGGCTGCTCAGTATGGAACGACAGGGAGTTATTACCCTGAAGTGGTTTTCATTTCACGAGTTGAAAGCCTTCAGAAAGCTCATTCTGAAATAAATTAACATACAGCCGTCCATACTAAAATGTTCGATTTTCAGTTCCTTTTTTCAGTTTTTTGTTTGAAAAGTACACAACATTCTATTTGAACAAGCTTCGTCCAGAGATGCAAAGTTGTACGTTTATTTCAGCCAATTTCATTTTGTCTCCAATGTTCATGTTTGTATTGTAAGGCTAAATAAACGATGCAAATGAAGTCAACACCAGTCGTCCTCGTTCTCAGTATCACTCCAGTCCTTATCACTGAAGAACAGCTTGTATCTGCTGGTTCCCAAGAAAGCAATTTTCGGGCCACACACACTCTCTGAGCGTGACTGTGAAGTGGAGATTTCGTTCAGATAAGAAAGAGCCAAATAATTGTCTTTTCCCCCTCTGCTTCCTTTTCCTCCCTCCCTATCATCGTCTCCTCTCCAGATCCTACAGTACATCCGCTCCTTGACCCCTTGACCTTTGACCTTCAGTCTGTGCCAGCATATAGAGCGCAAACTAGGTCATCCGCCTCATGAATTTAAAGTACAGTACGGTGCAGTACGTGGATGACTATCAACTCTGTGGTAAGAAGTCTGAACGCACACGGTCTTCTGAGAGGATTTCAAAGGCCAGGGTAGATGGAGGCAGTCTTTCGGTTCAGTGCGTTTAAACGCAGCAACATAGAGCATAATAATGCGATATATATACCGTACGAAAGGAATCTTTCTTCAATTCAAAGTCATACAAAGGTGTACCAGACTGGAGGCAACTCTGTCTGTAGAGGTTTATAAACTGCACGTGGATTACCGTCTCCCACAAATGAGGTACCTGCCGGCACATCAGAGCGAAGTGAATCTCTCCTGGCTCCACTGGCCCCGCTTTGAAAGCCTGATATCCCAGATCACTTCCCCTCTCCTCTGTAAGTGCATAACGGGCTTATCTCTTAAGTACGGAAGTTGTTAGGATTTTATCACATTGCGGCCTATCCTGGATTATTGAAAATTGAAACCAAGTGGTCTAGATTAAATGACCTTTGTAGTTTACACTGGCTGAAGGGGCTAGTCATGGCCTAGCTGAGTCTATCATATTAAAGGCTTAGATAGGAGAAATCCTGTCCTTGTGTGTGTGTCCTGTCCACACGCCATCTATTTGATTGTATTTACGTGACTCAGCCCTTCCTGGCGTGGTTGTACTGCAGTGCCAGGGGAAGGTGTGAGGGCGGCTGAACAGATGTACAGGACAAGGCAAAACATCCAAAAAAGACCTCCTGCGAATACACACACACACACACACACACACACACACACACACACACACACACACACACACACACACAGGCGCACACACACACACACACAGGCGCACACACAGGCGGGCGCACACAAACACACACACGCGGGCGCACACACACGCACACACCATCTCCTTCCATCTATTTTGTTTTACATTAAAAAGAGCATTTCCTCTTCGTTGTAGCTTTCCCCGCTGTAGCAACAAGGACACCTCTCTTGTCCTGTATGGCCACGAAAAAACAACATTAGGATACGGAGGCAAGCTATTCAGTTGCAGTACGTGGCCAACTTGACTGCCGGTCAAGATAAGCTCAAGACATGAAGACCACAGTCGGATGATATAGCGGCCTCTCCGCTTTGAAACGCCTTCCAGACCCGTTGAGATACCCTCCAATGTGTAACTCAAGCTAGCAGTTCTGAAGGATCCCGAGATTACAGGAGACAAAGGGCTGCATTGAGAGGTAAGCGTCTCGGAGGGGGGTGGGGGTGGGGGTGGGGGGGGGGTGTAATGAACTTCTTGTGAAAAGCTTCCCTCTGGAGATGGGCGAGCACTGTGGTGCTCAGGAGGGAAGGAGGCACACTGCCTGGACAGGAGGGCTCCCTCCAAGCCCTTTCACGGCTTACCCCCACCCCCCCCCCCCCCCAATCCCCCTTTGATAATTACACTGTGACTAAGGAACTTGTACAGTATTATCAAACCCCCCCCCCCAGGGTGAAATGAACCCATTAGCCCGACATGAAACGGGGGATATGGTTATGACAGTCGTGAGGTGAGGGGGCTTTCATATTGGGAATCTCCCTCTCTGTGTTTCGTGGTGGTGATTAATCTCATGTACCCTTGATGTACACCGTAAAATACTGTACACGGCCCTTTGAAGACGTCGCTCTGGCAGACATTACAACCCCATTAAATGGTATGCCTCTTCATCAAGGAGAACAGTGCAGTACCTGGTTGTGTTCAAATGTGTTATCATATCTATGACACATCCTAACGTTGTCAGGTTTTCTACGTCGACCGTACAACTCAGCAAATCGGAGAATTCTTATCGTTTTTTTCATCCCTTCTTTCCCAGCTCCTCGACCTCCACCTCCTCTGTCCACCCGGGGCAGAGGAACACACGGTGGAAACAGCTCCTCTGTCCACCCGGGGCAGAGGAACACACGGTGGAAACAGCTCCTCTGTCCACCCGGGGCAGAGGAACACACGGTGGAAACAGCTCCTCTGTCCACCCGGGGCAGAGGAACACACGGTGGAAACAGCTCCTCTGAATCGCAGGGTTGTAACTTGGCGCGACCTCTCTCTGCTCTACCTTCTCGCAGCTCTTTGTATCTCCCTGCATCTGAGAGAAGAACAGTAACATATTTTCTCAGCATGCTGGCATGGCGAGCCCACGTTGCAGCACAGCACAGCACACACGCATGCGCGCGCCCGCACATATACACACCCATGCAAGCACGCATACACACACATACACACACGTGCATACACCAAGTCCTTCCATCTATTTGTACCATTACAGCACAGCACACACGTACACACACACACACACACACAGACTCACACACACACACACACACACACACACACACACACACACATGCGTGCGCACACACACACACACACACACTCACACACACACACACACACACAAACACACACACACACACACACACACACACACACTGCCTTCAGTCCTTCCTGTCCCTGCTGGATCTCCAGTGGAAGCTGGCTGCTCTGCTGCTCCCTCCCTCTCATGGCGTGTATAATTGCTGCTCTACACATAGCAGACTGTCAGAGGAGCTCATCACTTGGTCAGAGTAATGTTGTCCTTTTGGAAGACTGAAAGGGTGTTTTAAATAGCTTGGATTTGGCTTCTGAGTTGCTTTTGAGTGACTCAGTTGATTTTAATGACTCTGAGCTGCCAAGTAAAGATAAGTGGTAACTAAAAGGCTAAAAAAAGAATACACTACAATTCCTGGATTTGAGTGAATATCTATCTAAGTCTTCACTTGCTTTGTGCTGTATGCCGTGATTCACACCAATACTGGCCATAGTGAACTCTACAATTCAACAGGAGAATTGCTGCACCTGGGATATAAATCTCCATCTTTCTATATATCTTTCTTTGAGGATATTTTATAAAAACAAGCCAAGTAGCTTACTTACTCTTGCAGTAGTAGTGGTAATATAATTATGTCTTTAGTGAAGTTACACAAATTAGGAACATTGCTTTTAATAAGAATGTTGTTGACAACATACAAAAAAAACATCTTTCTTTGAGGATATTCTATAAAAACTGGTCAAATAGCTTACTTACTCTTGCAGTAGTAGTAATATAATTATGTCTTTAGTGAAGTTACACAAATTAGGAACATTGCTTTTAACAAGAATGTTGTTGACAACATTAAAAAAAAGATGAAGATCAGATTAGCAGTAATTATCCCATATGTAAGACAAAGTCAGGGCTAATACTTTCAGTGTTGTAGAAAATGATTCTGGTGTGTGGACCGAGCCGCAGACTGTGACTGGACCTATTCATTTCGAGGGGAAAAAACTAGGCTTTTAATTGAATACTCTGCATATTGTGGAATGTCATTCTGGCTTTCGGGACATATACTAAAATCCCTCATGTACTGTACCGATGCTATGAATGGAAAAAAATGGCATAAAACTTCTTACAAGGCAGTTAATGGTTTCCATCTCTTAATGCTGTGGTTAGTTTCCATTGCTTATTAATGTTGAGCTTTGGATCACAGTCAACCTCTCCCCCATACAGACTCACTACCCTCGGGGAATAAATGCATAAAAAAAAACACACCTGCTCCACATTGACCATCCTAGAAGCATGGAGATAATTACAGTCAGACGGAGTGGAGGTGGAGGCATCATGGTGGTGGTGGTGGAGGGCGGGGGGGTCCTTTTACAGATCCCAGACACACTCACAGGGAACTTGTTTACAGTGGTGGTGGTGGTGGTGGTTGGGGGTTGTGAGGGGGGGGGGGGGGGAATAACATTGAGTCTAGTCTAGACACCTTTGCTTTTTTAAAATTGTTATCTTGAGTCAGAAACCTGTAGCTATGGCTTGCCTTAGTAAGAGATCCCTGAGTAGTAAGTCTGTGTGGAGTCATGGCATGAGTCAGTGTGGTCTGGGTTGAATTGTGTCTCCCGTGGGCCAACACGTTGCTCAGAGCCAAACAGTCATCCAGAACCAGGCAGTCAGCCTCTCATTCCGACAGTGCAGTAGAATCAAAAATGTATTTCACACGTTCGACCCTTTAATGGCTGGATAGAACTCATTTTGTCCCCCTTTTTTTTGTGGTGGAAGAAATGGAATAGTGACATCTGCAGGTTTAAATAATTCCTTTCATGATATTGTTGATTTATAAAAACATCTTTTAACAGTGCAACAGGTGGGTGTCAGTGTTGTGGGACGGCATCTGTTATGAATAGGATAGCTGATATACCATAATGATATATGCAAATGTATGTACAGTTATACATCCTGCAATGAGTTATTCTGTGAAAACATAATTTGACCCTTTCAAGAAGTTTTCTACAATCTGGTCATGGAGGTGATGAAATTGTTACTATACTGTACTTCCAATGTATCTGAATTCCCTTGACCTCTTCCAGTACGTGGAACTGCTCTGAAATTATAAGACCCATTTGAAAGGTATTACATAAATTAGCTTTCATATACTGTATTTAGTTACGTTAGGGTTAGGGTTAGGGCTGAATATACCATTAGCAGGTTACAAATGTAGGCATTACGATTCTGCCAACTATGAAAATATGTTTTGCGATGTAGGTGAGTTGTAATTCTAGATGAAAACTGAACTATCAACTATTTTCCCAATAACGCGAGTGGTCAATTAGAAGTTCATGGCCAACTGGCCATAACGTGAAGAGAAACTAAAGGGTTAAACATCGAATGCACATTCCAATACTTCTCTCCCAAACAATTCGCCACGACTTGTTTTCAGTGCTTCCTCTCAGACCTCGGGTGAGAATTAGCGAACACTAAAGCTGTGGTTTAAAAGTTCTGGAGTTGGAGAAACCTCTGTCGGTGCGTAATGGTGCACGGCAGAGCGGCAGATGTTTCACTCCAGGAAAACGCTTTATATCTAAGGTTAGAGTTGAGTAATAGACTTAAGTTAGCTTCTCTCTTTTCATAAACAATAAGCATCCGCACAGTTTCAGGCTACGGCTGACCGGGAAAGTTACAGTATTTGCACCTCTCTCTCTCTCTCTCTCTCTGAACTCTCCGATTAGCCGGGGAGTTGTCGTCATCAACTGCACCCCCGATTTTTTCCCTTACTAAATGGATGGGGCTGTCCTGGTTTATGCACAGTTCAACAGAGGCCAAAAGATTGGAACAACTTGTGAATACCCGTCAGTTTGGCGTCTAGAGTAACGTTCAGAATGCTTGAATGCTCCGCCGAAGTTCAAGATTGTGAAGTTTTCTCATAAACTGTGCGTTTCAGGAGGAGGGTGGCAGTTCTACAAAGTTTACAATAGAAAGGAAACTTCAACTCACGCTGAAGTGGCAGCTCTTTATACTACAATAGCTCGCGCTATGGATTGTTTTTATTTATTGATGTACTGTTCAATCAGTTTGATATTTTTGGATCACAAACACACTGCAAAATCACATGGTAAGTTCTTATGATTTATAACTTTTTTTCATTATTTTTTTATACTCAACTTTGAGATATTGGTGTAGCCTATTCTGAAAGTGAATCCTATGGCATATTTGACTTACATAACCCTCTATGTCTGATAGTGAGTGATGGTTCACTGATTAAAGTCTTTATGAATGCTACATTGAAGCCCACACACCCAATCTGAAAGGGTATGCAATGAACTAAACCTTAGTCATGCAACTGCCTGCTATAAGCCTACAGTATATATCCATTATTCTACAGTGCTGTCTAGACTACACAAAAGTCCAGTGTCAAATTGTATGGTAATTTTGTTTTACCATTTGGGAATATTCAATTTACACAAGCACATTTGCTGTGCATCGTGAGTGTCTTAGTAGTAGTATAATGTTAGTTGAGTGGTTAGTATAGAACACTCCATGCATTTCAAGTTCCCATTTGACTGCCTAGTTCTCTACTCTCTCTCTCTCTCTCTCTCTCTCTCTCTCTCTCTCTCTCTCTCTCTCTCTCTCTCTCTCTCTCTCTGTGAATGTTATTCTCACTTCACTATTTGTTCCATCAGAAAATCTCTCTGGAAAGTTAAGTGAATATGGTCTTATCGTGCCATTCAGCACAGACTCCCATGGCCGGTATATTTCTCACGTGGTCTCAGCCTCCGCCTCAGCCTCCGCCTCAGCCTCAGCCTCCACCTCAGCCTCAGACTCAGCCTCAGACTCAGCCTCAGCCTCAGCTGCAACTGGAAGTAAAGGCGCCCCTTCGCCCCCTGGCAAGAGGCGGGAGGCTCGCAGCGTCCCCGAGACCCCCTCCCTCACCTCCGCCGGTCAACACCTGTTTTTCAACGTCACTGTTTTTGGGAAAGAGCTGCACCTCCGCCTGAGGGCCAACCAAAGGCTGGTTGCCCCCGGTGCTTTTGTGGAATGGCAGGAGGACTTCGAGGAAAAAGCCAAAGAGCGTATCCATGGCGACTGTGTGTTCAGCGGAGACGTTACGGATATGCCCGAGGCCACCGTGGCCATCAGCAACTGTGATGGACTGGTAAGTCATACACACACACACACACACACACACACACACACACACACACACACACACACACACACACACACACACACACACCTTATGCTTCATACAAACACACACACACACACACACACCTTACGCTTCATACAAACACACACACACACACACACACACACACACACACACACACACACACCCACACCCACACACACACACACACACACGGTACAGCAGACTATCCTCAGTATACAGTAGGCTACTGTACAGTGTGTCCTGTGTGCCCACCATGCGATATAACGTTTCAATAAGTCGGTAAAGAGGTAAAGAGCCAGGTAGGCGTGAGGTGGCGTGTCTGTCTTTCCTATGAGGGATTCATCTCTACAGAGCAGTACAGTACAGTATAGTACAGTACAGTATAGTACAGTACAGTACAGTACAGTATAGTACAGTACAGTATAGTACAGTATAGCATGCAGCACTCAGACTTCACACAATAGTGACCGTAGAGAATGTTTCCTTTCCTGCTGCTGCTGCTGCTGCTGCTGCCACACATGCATTTCTTACTTTCTGTCTTTCCAACACTTATGTAAGACTCTCTCTCTCTGTCTCTCCCTCTCCCTCTCTCTCTCTCTCTGTCTGTCTCTCTCTCTGTCTCTGTCTCTCCCTCTCTCTGTCTCTGTCTCTCTCTGTCTCTCTCTCTCCCTCTCTCTCTCTCTCTCCCTCTCTGTCTCTGTCTCTGTCTCTCTCTCTCTCTGTCTGTCTCTCTCTCTCTCTCTCTCTCTCTGTCTCTCTCTGTCTCTATCTCTCTCTCTCTCTCTCCCTCTCTCTCTCTCTCTCTCTCTCTCTCTGTCTCTCCCTCTCTCTCTCTCTCTCTCTCTCTCTCATTCAAAGTCAAGCCTATTTTCTGCATGGCTTTGTTGCTATATTAATTCATACTGTATATTTGGCCCCTTTATTGACTTAGAAGTGTGTGTGTGTGTGTGTGTGTGTGTGTGTGTGTGTGTGTGTGTGTGTGTGCGCATTTGTGTGTGTGTGTGTGTGTGTGTGCGCATTTGTGTGTGTGTGTGTGTGTGTGTGTGTATGTGCGCACATTTGTTTGTGTGTTTGTGTGTGTGTGTGCGTGTGTGTGCACATTTGTGTGTGTGTTTGTCACGTGACCCATATATAGATATTGGATGCCTCACTGGGATCCAATTACATTAACCAGGCCACAGCACTACTCAATTCACAGCACGCCTACATTTACATCTACAATCCACTTCATACCCTCTGTCTTCCACAGGATTAATAGAACCTCAAACAAGTCACAATTCATTCAAAAGACGTGGAAACCAAACCAGCTACAGCATGTTCTCTGGCCAGTTCTGACAGAAATAACTTGCATGGAATTGTAATGAAGATGCCCTTTTGACCACTGACCTTGTGAACCCTGTGCAAAACATGTTCTCTTGTAAATCACTGTTTCCCAGGATGCTTCGACAGAGAAGATCACAGTCCTCTTACACCGCTTGTTATTCTCATGCTCCCTGTGTGAAAAAAACACCTGGTTTTCCACAGGTCTTGTTATTGCTTGTGTGTGTGTGTGTGTGTGTGTGTGTGTGTGTGTGTGTGTGTGTGTGTGTGTGTGTGTGTGTGTGTACGCACGTGTGTGTGTATGCACGTGTCGAGCAATAAGACTGCTGGACTTGAACTATGCGTATAACAAACAAGCAAAGTACTGTAACATCACAACAAGAAACAAGACAGTGACCTCACATATAGCTTTACGTGTATTGACTATATGCCTACAGACTTCGCTAATGTCCACCATAACATGTTTACTACCTTGAATGTCTTACTTTTTCTCATCACCTCTGTTGATGCTGGTACAAGAAAAGAGTACCATTGTTTAGCCCACACATAGGAGCACAATGAAATCATTCATCAAGGAGACATTGATTTGTGTCTGAGGTAATTACAGTCGGTGGCATAAAGGACAAAGCTATTCTGTGTACACTGACAGAAGGTTCAGAGTCACGGCCTGAAAGGGCAGAATGTGCTTTCTTTCTTTATTTGTCTGAGAAATGATGTTGGAGCTTCTTTCCAAACGTCTTAATAATGTTATATTTATGTGTGTGGAATACTGTGGAATACCTGCAGTATTCAATTATTTACAGATATCTTGACTGGAACAGGTTTTTTACAGGGACTGCGTGGACTCTGAACAACTGCTACTGTTGTCATGAGTTACAGACTGTACGTTCAGATATCACACTGTTTTTTTAAAGTCCTGTATGGTGCAGTGTGAGTAGCCTGCTGCCCACTAATATAACTTGCCCTTCTGTGCAGAGATATTGACTTTAGCCTATCACTCCAATCCACAATATGTCTGGTTTATTCAATGCCCTCGTTGAAAGACAATTATTGATGGGGATGGCTGGGATGAGACACCAGATCAATGTGAAATTATCTCTTATCATTCTCTATGAGGAAAACGGATTATGGCTTTGGCTTACAGGAGCTGCAGATCAATGCTATAAACCCTGTCTGGTGCGTGTGCACCTCATTGGTTAGTTGGACATTGCTGATCTCTGCACATTTGTAGGTAAGGGGCGAGGCTAGGTTCACCCCACAGGCACCCTAGCAATGTGAAATATTTGAAGGCACATCCGTCCTCTCCTCTGGCGCTTCCAGTGAATAGTCCCTTGTGTGACCACCACCACCTCCACCACCACCACCACCACCACCACCACCACCACCTCCACCTCCACCTCCACCACCACCACCACCACCACCACCACCACCACCACCTCCACCTCCACCACCACCACCACCACCACCACCACCACCACCACCAAGCCAAAGAGTTTGGCACTGTTATGAAGCACGTGAATATGGGGGTATCAACTCTTTAAAGGAAGTGAGTTTGACACTGTCGGCAGGATCGAATACAGTCCATGTGTTTCATTGAGCCGAGGCCAACGTAAACACAGGCACGTCTGTGCTTGCTGCCGGGTTGTTGTTTTTTTCTAGAGAGCATTTGAACAGACAGCTCCCAGGCAAATGATTTAGTCTCAGATGTATGCTTGATGTGTAAGGTCCCAGAGAAGATGAAAAGAGCCTCTAGGGAGATACTTTGGACAACATCAGATGTGGGTCATTTCTCTACTGTCTGCGCGCTGTAAAGCCTACAGCATGTCTTTGGTGTTGGTTATCCAGGGGCTTTATCTGTGCACAGTACCAGCATACTGGTCTTCAAAAGGACGTTTGATGTGCATCCTGTGCATCAGATACCTGCTCAGTCTCTCGGTCTTGTCCTTTTCAAAGCACAGCAGACACAGAACCACCCAGGCTTCTGAAGACACAAAGTCCTGCTCTGCTCAAACCAATCAGGTGAAACAAAACTCAATCAAATCTGACGACCCCCCAAAAGGTCTAAAACAAGTCTCTGCACTACACGACACTACAGACGTTTTTTTTTGTCTTCTGCTTCTTCTTCTTCTTCTTCTTCTTCTTCTTCTTCTTCTTCTTCCGAAAGGCAGACAAGACAATCCCACTACCCTTCCCTGTGTGAGGCCTCTGGTCTGCGGGCTCTGTGGGGCCAGAGTTGGCCAGTCCCCATTGAGCCCTCTCAAAGAGGGAGGCATGACATCACCAGCTGCAGGGGATTACGTTATCCTGGTCCCCTGCCATGCGCCAAGGGGGTGTCAAGCTTGCTCATCCCTGGCAGCCAGCACGTGACGGATGAGACACACCACGTGCAACAGTGCAACTCCTGCTATTGCCCCCACTTATACTTGATTTCCCATGGATATATTTGTCCTTTACAGCATAGAGGGTTTACCAGCTGAGCTCAGGGCCTCCGACACTGAAAATGCAAAAAAAAAAAAACACCAAGCGAGCAGAGGGATTTTTTTTCTTTTTTTTTTTTTAAGGGGGGGCGGGGATGGTGGATTTGCAGTGATCGAAATGTCAGGGTGTAATGGATGGTGATATTGCCCCCAGTGAAAGGAGGGTTTGTGAAGGACCTCTGCCGGACAGCGACAGCTGAGTGTTCTAGAAGCCCTCCCCGTATTGTTCCGGCCCAGGCGATGACTGACGGCTATGATTATACTAGTGCTGCTCATGTGGGGAATTGGCACTGATCACGTGTGATTGAATTACTTGTGTGACGGAAACTTGAGTATTGGGACGGGTGGCTGACTGCACCGGGTGGCAGGGGTGCTATTTATGTGTCCGTCCGTTTAAATAGAGAGAGGGACACCTAGCAACAGCGCCGGAGGAGGATCAAACTCACTGATAGGTCGGAGAGGGAGTTGACAGGGATGCATGTGGTCCATGTCATCTTATATGGAAGGCTATGGGAGACCGACAACTCCTACAAATGTTGCATAAGTAAAAAAAAAAAAAAAAAGATTTGAAAACTATACAGTATATCTTTATGTTACATTCTTCAAATGATTAATGAAATGTCTCGTACACGTATCTGTTCAGGTTGGTGTTTAGATCACTCAGGACTAGCCACTATTTCAAACTCCCTCAGAAACACGATTGGTAGTTTAATTGCAAATTGTTGACCTAATTTCTTTTGCTTAAGTGTTGAATGTATGGTTGTCATGCTCCTATTATTTAATATCAGTCAGTGTCTTGCCTCATTACACCACGCAATCCTTTGATTTAGGCTTATACATTTTGGCAAAATAAGATTATGCTCTTGGGCATTGGGAGGTGTGTCCCTTTTGGACCAATGAGATCATTTCTGAGCATTATTTCAGACTATTTCGGTGACCCCTTTTAGCACGAGACCCCCCCCCAGAGGCAGAATTCGCCATAATGTGTTCTTTAAAGTGCCCCACCTTTTAGTCACAAATGGCAAGGCTTGTCAGGCACTTGTATTCTGTTCTTCAGAGGTTGAGTTATTGCCTACCAAGGCTGTCGTTTCAATGGCTTATGCTCCAACCTACTGTGTAAAGGTGCCTAGTTTAAACAGGCTTTTATACAATATTGTATGCTTTGTTGATCCCTACTTCACACAAGTATAATTGTGCGGCAGCCGCGTATGTAACCTTGAAATGACAGGAAAGCACAAAGTCAACAGATGATGTAATTAGCACATCTGAGATTCTGAGATCTGCATCGTTTTAATTGTGAAGGACTTCAAAGCTCTCAACGTGTGTCTTCCTAGACAGCTGTTGCATCACATGTCTGAGTCATTCTCCTCACAGTTTCAGTGTTATCTGTCATTTCAATCAACACACAGAACACACAGCATCTCCAAACGGCCTGGATTTTCTTTTAATCATCTTTGATATGTTGTCCTTTTCGGGTAGAACGCCAGTCATTATATGCCCAATTTTTACTGTATAATCCGGGTCCTAATCCTTAGCTATGCATGCCATTTCTGGCCCAGTACTGGGAGAGGTGAAAGCTGATGAGAAGGAATCAAGCAGTAATCCCCTGCCCTGAGGACCTGTCCCAGAGTATTATTACAACCTCTAACCCTGCACAGTCAGCAGAGCTCAGACCCTCCTCCAGCCCCGCCCACAGGCCCATTCATCTGCCTGGTTCATCACACCAGCGTGAGCCTCATCTATCAACTCTAGGCTTACGTTTACATGTTATATTTATGCCATTTAGCAGACGCCTTTATCCAAAGCGACTTACAACAATACATTTGTTTAAGTGAGTGAATCATCTATCCAACAGTCATCATAAGACAAAGTAATCACCTTTTGCCACCTTTTGCTTTGATGACAGCTTTGCACACTCTTGGCACGGTGTGTCCAAACCTTTGACTGGTGCTGTACATCATCTGTTACTGTCACCCTTTCTTACAGCTTCCCCTATAAGTGTAGATCAGACAAGAAATGATACGTTTCAGAACAGTCTGCCGCAAATTGCGGGTTAAGCTCTTGGAATGACAGTAGAGACGTTTCCCTGCACGTTGTAGTCCAGGCATCACTCGCCTGAGGGCCTTCTTCAAGTTTTACATTTTGCTTGCACACATTTCTACGAACCCTCAGGTACTGTACCGTCTCAACCCGATAAGCCAGATACAGGACAAGCCACCCCTGACTGTTCTGTGTGCTGCAATTCATAACCCTCAGTGTTCGGCCTCGATCAATAAAAGATTAGATGAATCTTTTCAATTATAACACACAATTATAGATTTTGTTCTCAGATTTGGGATGACTCCCCTATCTAGGCAAGGCGAGTGATGACCTCCGAGATAAGGTGTAGTTTATCAGAGTGTGTGCTGTACTAACTGTTTGCACAGTAGAAAAAGAAGGTCACTCGAATTACATACAGTGCATATCCTGCCGTCAAAGATTGTAGTGTTAGTGTGTGGAATTTAGTGTATCGGTGAGCTTAAAGATGAGGTATATTTGCGGTTTTTGGAAGAGAGCGGTGACACAGAGAATAGGTGGCAGAGTGATCCGTGGCGTTGGACGTGGTTCAGTGTTCAATACAGCGTTTTATAGCATTTTGATCCGTTCGACCATATGCAAATGACGTCAAATGGACATCCCTGAATGATGAAATGATAAATTGACTTCAAAGCGGGCCTTGATAATGATCCCTCTCACTGTCTTACTGTCTTTTGACAGTCCTCTGTGGCTCAGTTGGTAGAGCATGGTGCTAACAACGCTTAGGTTGTGTGTTTGATTCCTGCTGGGACCATATATATACACAGTACTGAAATGTATACACTCACTGCAATGTAAGTCGCTTTGGATAAAAGTGTCAGGTAAATGGCGTATATTTTGATCATGTGCGATGATGGATGTTCAGAGCTTTTAAGTAGTTATACGGTACAGTAGTTACTATAGATACTATGATTGTCTGCTTCTATGACAATCCCATGACACAGTAACCCCCGGGGTCAATATTCAGTCCATGAAGAAGAGAGGGGTACTAGATACATGATTCGGATTGTGAGTAGGCTAGGCTACGCTAACAGAATAATGATTTGTTAAAGGGTTACAGTTCATCATGTTCCTTTGTGGTAGCTCTGCTGTCTTATAAACAAACATGTGGCGGTTTAATGACCTCACCTTAATGTGTGAATGAAAAGCAATAGTTTGCTATCATGAAACAACGTTGTTTACGGATCCTAATCTCTCTGAGGTATCTATTCAGAGACTCCTGTAATTGAGCTGTGGGGAAACGTCCGAATAAGAATAATTACCTTGTTACTTGGACATGCTTCACTGACGTTACGACCACATATTGCGTCAATGCGGCTCGTTGGTTGAATTTGCAAACAGAACAACAAACACATACTGTGGTCCTCTGTGGCTCAGTTGGTAGAGCATGGCCCGAACAATGCTTAGGTTGTGTGTTTGATACTAAAAAATTTATGCACTCACTGCAACGTCAGCTAAATGGAATATATGTACATACTATATATGTACATGTTTCATTCACCGATTTCCACCACAAACAAACGGCAGGGTTTTTCCCGATCGGCTTTGATTTAATTCAAGTTGAATGTTATCAACTCAATCAAATATTGACCCGACTTGGATGTTCATCTAATATAATAATATAGATGCCATTTAGCTGACGCTTTCATCCAAAGCTACTCACATTGCAGTGAGTGCACACATTTCAGTATATATGGTCCCTGCAGGAATCAAACCCACAACCCAAGCGTTGTTAGCACCATGCTCTACCAACTGAGCCACAGAGGACTGAGGTCTTGGATCTGCGGTCCTGTCCCAGTGGGCGGGTGGTGGTGGTGGAGGTGGAGGTGGGGGTGGAGGTGGAGGGTGTTTGGGAGGTCAGGTGAGCCCCAGACTGTGTGTTTTCCCCTCGGTGCCTCTGCTGAGGCGTGCCTCCCAGATGTTCAGCTCCCGCTGCGACGCACACGTCCTCCCCAGACAGCCCAAGTTCAGTTTCCACCCGCTGGTGAAAGAGAAGACCACAGAGGAAGCATTCCAGCATTTCTTGCTTGGCATTTCCTGGTTTGGAAGGGATGGAATCCCTCCTCCGCCCCCCGCCCCGCCCCCCCCCCCCCCTCCGCTCACTCACCTTCTCTCTTGCAGTCAGACGGACGTCCACTCTTCCATCAATGGTTTGAAGTTACGTGAGGGAAGATGTTTACCATTTTTATAAAATGGGTTAAATTTAGCTACAAAACAGTTGTTCTCATTGTTCCATATTTAGATCTATATACCAAGTATAATTTTGTCTGGGACTGGAAATATACATATTTCTCCTGCCAAAATGCTTGTTGGTGTCGGATAATGATGGACTACTAGATGTTGAAGGGTGAGGGAGTTTGAAAAGATGACAGTTCCCTTTTAACTGTTGCCTATAACTATTACCTTCACCTCACTGAGCTCAATTCATGTTATATTCACAGTCAAATCTTTGTTTTGGGTAAAAAGCTTGAACTGAATAACTAAAAAACACTTTGTCGTCTGTGGCTTTGAGAGAACACTGGATTTGGATACAAAGGCAATACATCCAACTTAGTTGACTTTCAGATCTGGGTTCAAATAGTATTTGAAATCATTTCAAATATTTTGCTGCGCTTGATTAAGTTTGTCTGGCACAATACAGCCAATGAAATAGTTTCGAAATGGCAAACCCCGCCCACCTGGCAATCCAGGCAGGCCCACGCAAACGCTCAAAGAATTAAAAAATACCAATACTCTTACGACCCAGGTCTGTGTCACACACACAAAAAGCAGCAGTGACCAGAGATGATACAACACCAAAATGTCCCACCTTTGTAAGAAAACGTAAACTTTCTTAGTCATTTTCTTAGCTTCGTCGGCTTGCATCATCAAAACACTGAAGACCTGAAGAGGTTAACAGTGATGAAAAGCTTCTGTCTGGGGAAGTCAAGGTCCAACTCGGTCTCTGAGGACCGCAGCCTCTTCTACGATCAGGCAGCGATGAACCTGCCAGATGGCTGCGTGCTCATGAAAACAGAATCAGAACTCATATTGAAGCCATATCCTTTCCTCCTCCTCCTCCTCCTCCTCCTCCTCCCCCTCCCCCTCCTCCTCCTCCTCCTCCTCCTCCTCCTCCTCCTCCCCCTCCTCCTCCTCCTCCTCCCCCCCCTCCTCCTCCTCCTCCTCCTCCTCCTCCTCCTCCTCCCCCTCCTCCTCCTCCTCCTCCTCCTCCTCCTCCCCCTCCTCCTCCTCCTCCTCCTCCTCCTCCTCCTCCCCCTCCTCCTCCTCCCCCTCCTCCTCCTCCTCCTCCTCCTCCTCCCCCTCCTCCTCCTCCTCCTCCTCCTCCTCCTCTGCCCTTTCCCTCTTTTCTTCTCATCCCACTCTCCACGCTCTAAACAATGCTTAGGTTGTGGGTTCGATTCCTGCTGGGACCAAATATAAAGAAAAATATATGCACTCACTGCAATGTAAGTCACTTTGGATAAAAGCGTCAGCTAAATGTATATATTATATATATAAGTGTTCTGGCCTCTCCTTTGTGCACGGTGAAATTAGCATTCGGTTTTCCGTCTCTTTCACACGTGAATATTTGTATTTTAAGTAGGATGGATTCACATTTAAGTAAGTAAGTAATCACATGATAGCACTCCAATTCAATTTCTGCACACCATTGTGGCAGTGGACATCAGAGGATAGGAACCGTACCATAGTAACTGAATGAAGACGCCTGTGTTGAATGTAGATGTATGAGTACAGATAAGCCTCTGTAGAATGAACACTCACTCAGTCATGGTTTTATGAGGGAGGGGAAACATGTTAAGGAAACAGGTCTGACAAAAACACACAGCAACGCTGCCGACCGCCTCAATTATGTGCTGCCTGCGTCATTCCATGGAGTTCCCTATTTACTCAATCTTCCTATTGATTGGGCCCACTGTGGCGTAAATTACAGGGTTCCTTACGATTACAGGCCCCGGAGGGAGCCTGTGGAGAAGGGGGACTGAGTAATCTAAGGACCTGTTTCTTTTTCCAGGCAGGCCTGATCCGGACTGATAATGGGGAGTTCTTCATCGAGCCCTTAGAGAAGGGGCAGCAGGATGTGGAAGTAAAGGGGCGTGTCCACGTGGTTTACCGCAGATCTGCCATCAAAAGAGAACCGGGCCAAACAAGGGAGGACCTCCACAACGAAGGTAAGGAAGACCGGTGTGTGTGTGTGTGTGTGTGTGTGTGTGTGTGTGTGTGTGTGTGTGTGTGTGTGTGTGTGTGTGTGTGTGTGCGTGTGCGTGTGCGTGCCTGCCTGCCTGCCTGCCTGAAGGGCAGGTAAGGAAGGCCAGGAGCATGACGTCAGTGGAGTGGAAACAGGAGGGGAGTAGTAGTAGTAGTAGTAGGTGTGTGTGTGCGTGCGTGCGTGTGTGCGTGCGTGCGTGCGTGTCTCGGTGTCTGTGTGTCTAAGGAGAGGGGTCTTATATTGATTTCAATATTGCCAGGATAAACTATATGACACACAGAGGGCATGGTACTGTATTGGGACACAGAGGGCATGGTACTGTATTGACACACAGAGGGCATGGTACTGTATTGACACACAGAGGGCATGGTACTGTATTGGGACACAGAGGGCATTGTACTGTATTGGGACACAGAGGGCATGGTACTGTATTGGGACACAGAGGGCATGGTACTGTATTGGGACCATGTTGGGAATGAAGCTCTGATTCCTTCCTTCCGCTTCTGCCGTTTGCAACTTATTTTTCATTGAAAAAGGATCTCTCCCTCCCTTCTGAGTTCTAACTCCTCTGAATGGAACAGAGCAGCAGACCCCTCCTCCTCCTCCTCCTCCTTCTCCTCCTGCAGACTCCTCAACCTTACTTCCATCAGAATAACAGCCAGACCAGACACAGCAGACACACTGTTCACTGCACCAGCTGGTAAACTAAGGAATGCGGGCCGTGCTGGGGCTCCTATGGCAGAAGTGGGGGAACGATCCCCTCCCCTGCAGTAAAAAGGACCCAACTGCACCATGAATTCTTATTAGATTTCTTCCCGTCCTCTTGCCTGTAACAATAGCTTGAGCAGCTGGAGGTCAACTCCCCCCGTTATAAGTGCAATGAATCCACTCCTGAGCGTATGGGACAGGGAAAGTGATGCGGGGGGGTTATTCAGTGTGCTGCACAGCTCGCCGGAGAGCATCTTGAGGACACTGACTGCTCTGAACTACCTGGAAAAAGCTTTTTTATTAAGGGGGATTTCTCATTGTTTTTCCGAAATTTCTGTCATGTTTTACTGTGCTGTAGTGAGTAATGTGCTTCATCTGTCTCACGCTTCAGTGTAGTTGTCAAATCGAATCGAATCAAGCTTTATTTATATAGTGCATTTCGTAGACAAATGCAATACCCTTGACAGGAAAAATACATCAAAACAATGAGAAGAAATGAAGACAATGCTTATCTACAGTGGAGAACCTCTGTCCGACACACATCAATATGAATTGTGTTAGAAAATATTAAATAATCGGAATGGGGGGGATAGGCGGCAGGACTCTGGATGTGGTTACGTACGTTTCCTAGTTCACAGACAGCGCTCTCATCCTATCCCCAATAGTGATCATCTGACTTCACCCTGTTTGCTGACAACAGCCTCCTGCCTAATGGGACCAAACCCACTCTTTTGCTTCCATGACAGAATCTCTGTCCCATTGACCCCCATCCTATTCCATGATACATGAATGAACGTGAATGAAATTCTATCACCAAGTGTAGATAATATAATAATAATAAATGCCATTTAGCTGACGCTTTTATCCAAAGCGACTTACATTGCAGTTGAGTTCATACATTTCAGTATATGTGGTCCCAGCGGGAATCAAACCCACGACCTAAGCGTTGTTTGCGCCATGCTCCACCAACTGAGCCACAGAGGACCACAATAGATACACCTGGAAGTGAAATGCTCCCATTGGACAAAGAGATACTGTATGTGTGGTTGTAGAATATACCTAGGGCCTATCCTTCAGTTGAACTCAGTTGACGTTCAGTTGGCTGCTTCGCATTGACTGTAGTGATAGTCCACTTATACACAGTACACCGCATCATTTCATAGAAATATGTAAAACGAAGCTGGGTTACATTTGCATGAGAAGCCCGGCTCTTTTGGATGAATTGATATTTTTTGTTGACTTGATCCAGGAGTCGTTGCGTAAAAGATACAAGTCAGCGGCCAGGCACTAGACCACCCACCCAGGCCGAGAGGCGTCCTCCGGGTTGTGTGATAGGAGATCAGGAGATCTGACGAAGGCCTAAGGGTTGAAACGTTATTATAATAAACGTGTCTGGGAGCAAGTTGGGAGTCCTATCTTCATCATCATCATCATCATCATCATCATCGTCAGGTTCCTATAATTCAGTTGTATATTTGGTGTCATAATGAGGTCCCTCATCATTTCTAGACGTACTCTTACAAGCATAGCTTGTTCCTGTTCCTGCGGTACCTGTAGCCACCCGTAGTACCTGTAGCCACCCGTAGTACCTGTAGCCACCCGTAGTACCTGTAGCCACCCGTAGTACCTGTAGCCACCCGTAGTACCTGCAGCCACCCGTAGTACCTGTAGCCACCCGTAGTACCTGCAGCCACCCGTAGTACCTGCAGCCACCCGTAGTACCTGCAGCCACCCGTAGTGTACTGTAACCCCTCTAACTATGCCCCATTGTTTCAATCATATCAATTGGTCAAACCCTCTCTCAAACTGTACAGAAAGGTAATTATGTCTTTGACATTAATTACAACGTACTAACCAACATTATGTATTATTACAGTAATGACCTACCTGGCTTCAGCATACCCAATGACAACCTATTATTTTTCTGTCAGATTCCTTTCAAATGAGCTGTGTGTACATGAGCATGATTCAGACCCTGACCTCCCTGGAAGAGCACTGTGGCTGTAGGCTTTCTGTGCTGTATGTTGATGATGCCTGCATCTTTCCTGCCAGTTGGCCGTGGCCCGACGCCAAATCATATAGGGTTCTCGATACCGAGGGAGAGGTTTCTCGCAATCATCGCGGAATGTGATAATTCCCACCCCATAGCAAAATTCCATGCTTTTTATAAGAACCACCACCAGGCAGTATTTACATGGCAATTTCACACATTCCCCTTGTCGACAACAATAATGGCATTTGAAAAGGTTGTTCTTGATGCCTGCGGTATCCAACTTCATTGCTTCCGGTTCTTTATAATTGTTGACTTAGAAGTTAGCACGTCTGTTTTATTTTACGAGGATTATATAAAACCCTTCGAAAATATGTTTCTACGCTTCTAATCACAGGGTTCATGCATTTTAACGATGCATTGCAAGACCCATATGTCAAATTGTACAGAACATACTGTACTCACATACTGTACAGTACTCGATTGCATCATCCTTGTTATTCAGCGTCATCATCTGATTCCTGTTATCCAGGGTGCAGTTTTCTCATGGAGCCGGTGATAACCATGACCGTTTATGCTCAATTTCAATCTACTCAGCTTGTTTTCATGCCAGTGAAAAACTCAGTGAAAAGAGAAACAGAATCATCCTATTAGTGTCAACAGTAAATAATCTGTCTTTGATTTGCAACAGGAATACATTGAATATGTGGGTCAGGCAGCGGTGCAGTGATGTTATGGCAGACGCATACTGTAGTTGTGTGTGTGTGTGTGGGTGTGTGTGTGTGTGTGTGTGGGAGGGGGGGGGGGCAGAGGAAATAGACTTCTCAAACGGCTGCTGGGGGATGTATGAGTCTAGAGGGTGTGTTGATGCTGGGGATCCTGGGGGATTTGAGAGGAACAGGGCACCATTGAAGCCCTCACAGGATATCCCCTGTCCTGTCCGTGTCCGCGTCCAGAGTCTGGGCCTGCAACACTCGCCACCTTATCCCCGTCGTTGTCGGGAGGTTAGATTACACCAACAGACAAACAGCAGCAAACCCGCAAAGTCACAACATCTCATCTCCTCATCTAAACATGATGCTGTTTTGTTTTTTTCGGTATACATTCACTTTTTATGATATTACATTCAACTTTTTTTTTACTGATGTTTATTGCAGTGACGGACTTTGGGATCGCCGACCTTCCCAACGCCCTGGATCTCGTGGAACACAAGCTTTCGGAGTCGGAGCGCAAACGAAGGCATGCCAAGAAGGACGACTACAACATCGAGGTGCTGCTGGCCGTGGGCGACTCGGTGGTGCGTTTCCACGGCAGGGAGCACGTGCAGAACTACGTCCTCACGCTCATGAACATAGTAAGTCTTTTTGATGTGTTTTTCGCTTTGTCGATGTTGGTCAGTTTTGGTTTGCCAGGGTTTGTTTTTTCTCGAAATGCACAAACATTTGTATTGCTTGCACGTAGTCCTGACACTCACTCCGCAAAGGGAGCGGGCCTGGAGGGAGTGACCCAGACCCGTCACTCTCGGAGACAACACACCCTTTGTATTGTACTGTATGTCTTTGTGAGTGTAATTGTATTTTGTGTCTTAGATTTGTATATATTTATATATATATATATATATATATATATATATATATATATATATATATATATATATATATATATATATATATAAATAGAGATATATATATATATATATAATGAACATAGTAAGTCTTGTGTTATGTACTGTATAGTATCTTGTTTCCTATTGTACAGTTCACTCTTAGAAATACCATAAAGGGTTCTTTGGCTGTCCCTGTGGGAGAACCCTTTTGAAGAACCCTTTTGGGTTCCACGTAGAACCCTTTTCTCAAAAGGTTCTAAATGGAACCCAAAAGGGTCCTACATAGAACACGTTCTTCTACGAAGAGTCCTCCCACAGGGACAGCGGGAAAACCAAAAGTACAGTGTAGCCTAAAGCCCTTGTTGTGTACTCAACATGCCTGGAGTACAGCTTACTGTTACGGTTCAGACCATTACAGAAACTAGGCCCAACACAAAACACCATACCAAGGCTGCGGTAGTACTTTAATGATGATGTGGCGTGGTGTGGCCGTTGTTGCCTACTAATTGATTTGTAGAAAACAAAATGGATGTGCTCATGTACAGACTGTCACAACAGGAACAGTGCCACTGCTGGACATCAGCGTGCTCATGTACAGACTGTCACAACAGGAACAGTGCCACTGCTGGACATCAGCGTGCTCATGTACAGACTGTCACAACAGGAACAGTGCCACTGCTGGACATCAGCGTGCTCATCAGTGATTCTACCGATCTTTCATTTCTTCAGCAGTTCTCACAATCCAATTTATATGGATCGTCACCCCAGATCTCTGGCCTAGTTCGTTGTTGGCGTTCGCCTGTCTCTCCACCTCAAATTGGACATTGCCACATTTCTCTCTCTCTCTCTCTCTCTCCACCGACCCTCTTCTGTTTCTCTAGCTGGATTACCAATGAGAGAGAGAAAAAGAAAAAACAACCCTCAGCTCGTTCATTATGGGTTCCAGCAGCTCCTACCACCCTAATCTGATTACTGGGTCCAAATCCCCCAAGTCAGATTTTCACAGGGTGCTGGTTTCACTCTGTAACAGTTACCATTTGGGCCCAGCAGGGTGGTCTGATTAGCTGCCCTCGGCCAATTACAGAGCTGACAGGGAGCAGAAAGAGGCGGGACGGGGGGTCGAGGGTAGGGGGGCGTTGGAGCTGGTGCATGGTCGGTAATGGACAGCCAGTGATTGGCTGTATTCACACTGCCAGGCCTGACATTCAGGAGAGCACATAATTATATAATGACCTCCATAGAGGTTCATGAAAGCAGCCTCCTATGACTGATTGTAATAAGAGGTCAGCTGCACGCTCCATTTCTTCGTTACATTTGATACGCACGTCTATAACGCATGTACTATAATTGACAGAAGGCAACTTCAACTAAAGTAGTTCCAAGAGATTCCTACATATGGATGCAAAAGCACACAGCCACACACATCGAACACTCAATAAGAGAAGGTTTTTCTCCCTGTAGCGAGGTGCCGTTTGTACAAGCGAGGTGAAAACCCTTTAGCCCCTCTAATAAGCCAGTGGCTTGCTGTGTCTGTAGGAGCTCTACCCACTCAAATCCCCCCGAATCCTTTCCACCATTAGAGAATGTGTGTGTATAGTACCACCTGGAGAACCTCTCCCCCGAGGGATTGATTACTGAACATCCTGCCCGGACAAAGCCAAGGAGGCTGCTGAGGTGCCTGCGCACAATGGCCGTGTTGTTAAGAGAATCGACAAAGGTTTTGTCCACGTTGATGTGACGTCGTACACACGCCAGGGATACCCAACGCCTGCAGGCCACAGCTGCTACACTCATTTCCAGTCAGAAACCAGTCAAATTCCGGCCCTCTGTTGGTCGCCACGGTGATAATTACCGTACGTCTGTGTCTGAACGTATGCACTGAGGGTTTGGGCGCCTGCCTTTAATAAGGCCCATTTACTGTACCTGTGCAATGCCAAGAGTTGTGTGCTTTTTGTATGACATTTCGTATGATATTTTTACAACTATGACTATGTTTGGGCCTACGGTGCCAAGTATGAAGTTTAAAATCAGTATGCAGTGGTGGTATGATGTTAAAAATGTAATTACATGAGGGGGAATATTTCAGAAGTTTAAAATAGTTCCTGAACAGACTGTGACTATTTTTGATGTTGTCCTCATTTTTCAACAGCTGGTCTGTTAAAGGGCCAACATAAACTTATTCATATAGGTCAGCATCAAACTTCGTCTGGGAATTTGAATACATAACACAAGCCTAGTGGAATTTGGGGTCATTTGAGTGTGCTTTACACACTATTAATTGAGTTGGATACATTTTTGTGAATGGGGCATTGAGTTGAACACTTAGGGAAACCTACGTCCCTGCTGTGCAAATGTTGGACTTTTGCCAAGATAAGAGCCTTTCGTCAGCGACACAGCTGTTGTCATGCATGGTCATGATTTATAAACAGAGAACTTTCCAGTGATTTCCTGCTGCAGTTCTTCAGTATATTTTTGTACTTTTCCTACCGCATTTAAATGAACAAGCACGCCGACATTCTGCTTATCGTTCGTCACGTTGATGGGCATCTCTTCCCCTCATAAATTCCGGGATATGTAATTCCAAATACCGGAAGCAGATCATCGTCAAACGTCTCCCTGGATGAGGGGATACGTTACGCCCTGTTTTGAAACTTGGCATCCCCTCTGTTGCCTTATTTACTTGAATGACATAGTTACAGAGTGACAGAAATGCTTAGTTATTCCCGTGCTGTAATTTGTAAGGAACACCACCATACTTAGGAGACCCAGGAGGAGTCACCAGCGCAGGCCGGGATCATCAAGAGATGGCCTGTTTATAGCTTAGGGACCTGGATGACATCATGGGGCCTCCACACTGTTTAAGCGTCGTTGAAAACAAAGGGCGTCACCTCAGCGCTTTGGTAAACTTGAGAGAGAGGAAGTTGTTGACGCTGATTAATCTGTAACCACGGTCACCGTGCTTGACTCAAAGAATGAGAATGAGATTCCGATCATTCTAGATCTAGATAGAATCGTACTAATTATGTGGCCCTACTGCTGCTTGGAATGGAGAGACAAGGGCTTTACACACTACAGGGCTGAGCCAAAACCGTGACTTGGATATTTTCCTTTCACATTGTCCTTTCCAGCACTGTTTCAGTAACTATGGTGGATGCGTAACCAAGACAACCCAGCACAGCTCAGCTTGGCTCAGCGTTAATTGGCTTTGTAGTCTAATTGAGATATAGCTGAGTTGAGCTATATTGAGATCTGGGCTTCCAGATGCAGAACTGGCAGAGAATAACCATTTCCCTCTTTTATGTTATAGTTGTCCTTCAGTCCTCCCGCTATATAGCATTCCTTAGATCACACATACCTCCTAAAATACATGGTATCACATTCATAAAGCCTGCTGAATCAGACACTCAACATTCATAAAGCCTGCTGAATCAGACACTCAACATTCATAAAGCCTGCTGAATCAGACACTCAACATTCATAAAGCCTGCTGAATCAGACACTCAACATTAATTAAACTGATGCACTAAAGCGTCTAGACGCAATGTCAACCACTGTCTAGCAACCTCAGCCAACACGTCAAGGTAAACACATGGGCAGACATGCAAAGCTCCCGCCAACCTCACCTTTCAAAGGCTGATTGTATAAGGTACATGTTTTTACTCAATGACAGTCTAGGAGGTCACACGGAGTGTGTGGGTGTTTGTGTCAAAACAAACGACTCTGATGTTTACCAGCCCTCTTGGCAAGTTGGTAATCATAACCCTTTCCCCAGTACGAGTGTGTTCCTGTTCTGTTCTCAGACTTCTTCTTCTCCTATGATTTATGGAAAAAGAAACAAGAATCTGTCCCACCACCCCTGCTTTTTCTCTAGAAGTACATTCAGTAAAAAAAAAAACCACAAATTGAAGCTGCTGATTGAGTAAATATGGCTTCGGAGGAGTGTTGACATGTACAAGGATCATGTGATGAGGATAAAACGTGCTGAGATGGAAATTTGACTTTCTTTGGTTTTGATTGGGATTCCAGGTTTCGCCCGCCTCCACGATTAAATATGCACATTCCACCCCGCCATTACGAAACCAAATGGCAGCCGTAGACTTCAGACTTCTCAGCCATTGCATAATAACACTGGGTTTCATTGGACGCTTGCCAGTGTCTTAACAAGGTATCGCACATGATTGCCTGTTGAATCACAATTTCATAGGAGGGAAAAGAAAAACTCCCCCCATGGCCAAACAGGCACAGCGCTAGGAGCGTTAGCATGATTTGCACTTCAGAACCAATCTCTGTAGAGGGGGGCTCCTGTCGAGCAGAAACACGCTGCTGTGTCAAATATTCAGAGACAAGCTAAGTGAATCAGTGCTTGTCTTGTTCAGCTCTAATGGATGGTCATCACCGGAGCTTGCTTTCAGCTTTGCGTTTAGAGTAAACATCTGATATAGTAGTTATGACATACTGAGTCATTCTATGTCTCTAGGTGGGGGCTGGCTGAATGTCCTCCTATTCCGTTTTGAAGGCCAAACAAACAATTCAGCTCAATTCAAACAACTTTTAACAGCAGCGTCTGTAATGTGTGAGGGCTTTGATGCAGGGCAAGGCGCGGGCGTCCTGTGTACGTCTGTGTACGTCTCGGTGGTCTGACTCTCCTCCAGCAACTTGTCCTCAGGAACCCACAGTCGCCCATGAAGAGATGATGTATGTAGCATCCACGTCTCTCTTCAGGCTGCAAGCACGTCCCGGTGAAATAGCCCTGCTTTGGCTTCAACTGCTTTATAGGATTCCCAGCTGCCTCCAGCTGGGTCGTAGTCTCCTGATCTGCAGTATTAGTGTAGCGTAGCCCAGAAATTACTAACGTGGCAACTGACGTCCCTTGGAGCAGAGCTCACTAACAACTCAGTGTTCCCTTTGGCCCCCCTATCAGTGTGCCCACAGCGTATCTTGGAGAAATTAAATTTTCGATCCCGAAGCATTATTTCCCTTGTTCAAACAGTTCTCTAACAAGGTACTTCACCTCACTTCAAGGTTGACTCTCCAGGTTTAGATGTGTCGTGTCTTTGTAATGGGTTTGTTTGGCTGTTTGTTGTTGTTGTTGTTGTTGTTGACACTGCGATGAAGGGCCTTCTGGAGTAGAAAGGCTTGGATGTTGGAGTGTGGTGGAGTGGAGCGAGAGTTTCTGTTTCAAGGCTCACCGTACTTGAGAAAGCTTCAGTGCCATGGCTTTGTCATGCCGCATTGCAGTGATTTATGCTGTTGATCTCCTTGCCCCCTCAGGTAGATGAGATCTATCACGATGAGTCCTTGGGAACCAACATCAACATCGTCCTGGTTCGCATGATAATGGTCGGGTACAGACAGGTAAGACTTCACTTCATCATCATGATTGCGGAGGGTAATTTCACGGAGGGCGGTCGAAGGAAATGACGTGGACATGAAAGGAAAAGTGGTGTATTTATGTGTGCACAGTGAAGGTTCATTACGGTGCATTCGGAAAGTATTCAGACTCCTTCACTTTTTCCACATTTAGTTATGTTACAGCCTTGTTCTATAATGGATTAAATTCATGTTTTCCCTCATCAATCAAACACCCCATAATGACAAAGCCAAAACAGGTTTTTAGAAGTTTGCTAATTTATTAAAAATAAAAAACTGAAATATCACATTTACATAAGTATTCAGACCCTTTACTCAGTACTTTGTTGAAGCACCTTTGGCAGCGATTACAGCCTTAAGTCTTCTTGGGTATGACGCTACAAGCTTGGCACACCTGTATTTGGGGAGTTTTTCCCATTCTTCTCTGCAGATCCTCTCAAGCTCTATCAGGTTGGATGGGGAGCGTCGGTGCACAGCTGTTGTCAGGTCTCTCCAGAGATGTTCGATTGGGTTCAAGTCCGGGCTCTGGCTGGGCCACTCAAGGACATTCAGAGACTTGTCCCAAAGCCACTCCTGTTGTCTTGGCTGTGTGCTTAGGGTCATTGTCCTGTTGGAAGGTGAACCTTCACCCCAGTCTGAGGTCCTGAGTGCTCTGGAGCAGGTTTTCATCAAGGATCTCTCTGTACTTTGCTCTGTTCATATTTCCCTCAATCCTGACTTGTCTCCCAGTCTCTGCCGCTGAAAAACATCCCCACAGCATGATGCTGCCACCACCATGCTTCACCGTAGGGATGGTATTGGCCAGGTGATGAGCCGTGCCTGGTTTCCTCCAGATGTGACACTTGGCATTCAGGCCAAAGAGTTCAATCTTGGTTTCATCAGACCAGAGAATCTTGTTTCTCATGGTCTGCGAGGTGCCTTTTGGCAAACTCCAAGCGGGCTGTCATGTGCTTTTTACTGAGGAGTGGCTTCTGTCTGGCCACTCTAACATAAAGGCCTGATTGGTGGAGTGCTGCAGAGATGGTTGTCCTTCTGGAAGGTTCTCCCATTTCCACAGAGGAACTCTGGAGCTCTGTCAGAGTGACCATTGGGTTCTTGGTCACCTCCCTGACGATGGCCCTTCTCCCCCTATTGCTCAGTTTGGCCGGGGGGCCAGTTCTAGTAAGAGTCTTGGTGGTTCCAAACTTATTCCATTGAAGAATGATGGAGGCTACTGTGTTTTGGGGGACCTTCAATAGTGCAGAAATGTTTTACATTTATTGTTTAAAATGTTTAAAAACATTTATTGAATCCATTTTAGAATAAGGCTCTAACATAACAAAATGTGAAAAAAATTAAGGGGTCTGAATACTTTCCGAATGCACTGTAGCCAGCCTATAATTCTTTCAAGGACTGAATCTTTGACTGAAATTGCCACTGCAGGTGAAAACGGAGTAGAGAAAAAAGCAAACTGTCAATAAAGATTCCATGCACCATGGCTTCCTTGGAGAAATCACAGCGTTTAATCATCACTGACATTTTGCTCAAGAGACCTCAGCCTCTATATTGATTTTCAACCATGAACTGAGGAGAAATGTCTGCTCGGCAAAGTGCTTGTTCTGTGCATCGTCTTTTCTGACCAGGTAGGACTATTTTGCAGAGAGTTGTTGCCTATGCTAGCTTGCAACATTGAAGATAATAGAAGAATAACTGATTTTTTTGTTTTTGTTTTTTTGCTCTGCCCAAACAATGTATTTGATCGCGAGGCGTCACTCATTTCAAACGGGTTTCCACCCCTTTTTAGCTACTTTCTGCAAAGGATTTCCTTACCAGACTTTCCAAAACGAGGGAAGTTTTTTCTCAACAAGGTTATTCTCTTGGCACATGAACCTCATTACACATCCAAACAGTCACATCAGACTTTTATCACACGAATTACTGTAGATGTTTTGATTGGCCAACCCGCCTGTTTCCTATCAAGCAACCTCCTCTCACCACAGACAGTGTTACACGCAGTCTTCCTCTGATAAACAGTGATACAGCATGCAGCCGTCTAGTTTATTACCAGTAAATTGCTCCATCCACATTCAAGTGCCTTTTTATCTGCACAACTGGCTCCTGCGTATTCCCTGACGAAGCACATTGGCTTCTCTTCTGCGCCTGGTTGCCAAAGCAGAGACAGTGTTTACACAATCCTGATTAGATGAGCTCAAACACGCTGAACGTGTCTACACTCCCACCAAGCAGGAGAAAATGAGAGGGGCAGGGAGTAATTCTACTGTACTTAGTAGCTACCTCTAGACGGACCCATGCTCCCCACCTTACACACCTCTCCGTGTGAGGGAGATAAGTACACTGGAGCTGTGCTGCAATATATCAGTATTTATGGTTCTCAGTAATGAATAGGTGAGCGAGGTGAATACCGTGTGACAGTGGAATGACAGCTGATGTCACAAGTGAACGGTTTGAATCTTAGCTACATTTGTACATTTCGCAGATCTCCAGCACAACTATTTCCACTTGAGCCTCACCTCAGTGCAGTTTTTGGGATTGATAGTGACACCCCATGCCAGCGTGAATAGAGACACACATGGTCGAGCTGGTGTTTGCACTGCAAGTCTGGCCCTGTTACACACAAGGTGAGCAGGGGTTGGAGAGAGAGACGGAGAAAGTGAGAGAGAGAGAGAGAGAGAGAGAGAGAGAGAGAGAGAGAGAGAGTGGGGAGGGTAAGAGAGAGAGAGATAGAGAGGGGGGGAGAGTGAGTGAGAGAGAGAGAGAGTGGGGAGGGTAAGAGAGAGAGATAGAGAGAGAGGGGGGAGAATGAGAGAGAGAGAGAGAGAAAGAGAGACAGACAAGGACGGAGAGAAAGAAAGAGAGAGAGAGGGGAATAATATGGAATAGAGTAGAGTAAATAGAATAAAATAAGAAAAACTCATAGAAAGAAAAGTACATGTGTCACATGATGCAGTTATTGTCCGTAGCCTCTGTTGTAATCATACAAATACAAAAAAAATACAAAAAATCATACTAATATCAGATGCTGTGATTGAATAGAATATTTTCATTCATTGGAATCTCTCATCGCATCAATGGACAATAGGTTTCCTGATTGGCCTTTGGTTTCCTCTCTTCATGATGTGTTGTCTGATTGATTTCTCTAGCACTTTGCTGAGAGAAGGAAAAAGGGGAAAGAGAGGCACCATTGAAGTGTGTGAGTCTATTTGAGTCTCATGGTCCATCAGAATTCACACGGGTCGTACAGTATACAGTACTGTTGGCTGTGTCTCACATGCGTGTCCTCTGTTTAAAAAACATGTGTGCGCATGCATGACCCTCAACACATCACCCAGTCTAGATGATCTAGATGACTTAGTTCACACTTAGTATAACTCTGTAAAATACAGTATGATATGATATGGGAACTTGGGAGTGATCTGAGATTCGTTCTCCATCATGGCTTTTTATTTATTTATTTATTTAACCTTTAATTTACCAAGTTAGTCTCAACAAAGGCCAACAGATCAGGAGATATATTTTACCTGGCCAAAATAGCAGCACACAAAGTTTTAGTTCATAGATTTAGATCATAGAACACAAGCACTACAGTTTAAAACATATATTTAAATGTACACATTGAGCAGCAAGAAGGATTGGGGAAAAGCGGTGCAACAAGGGGTCGAAACATTTCGACACGCTGAGTTCTATCTGACAGGTGGCCTTTGAACCATGAGACTGCCTGATCAGATAAACCTATGTTGACAAGTCTTTGCAACATGATGTCATGATCATCCTGTGTCTGTCTCCACAGTCCATGTGATATGGGAACGTGGAAGAGATCTGAGATCTGTCCTCCATCTTGTGTCTGTCTCCACAGTCCATGTGATATGGGAACGTGGAAGTGATCTGAGATCTGTCCTCCATCTTGTGTCTGTCTCCACAGTCCATAAGCCTGATCGAGCGCGGGAACCCGTCCCGTAGCCTGGAACAGGTCTGTCGCTGGGCCAACACACAGCAGCGCCGCGACCCAGATCACGCTGAGTACCACGACCATGCCATCTTCCTCACAAGGCAAGATTTTGGCCCCGCAGGTATGCAAGGTACTGTATTTCTCTCGATCGAGGCCTGTGCAGACTGAGTTGCTGATCTGATCTGATCTACTTCCATTCACAAGGGTTGGCTTCAAGTCCTGCTCAGGTAAGGTGGTCTCTGGAAATGTACAGTGTAGGGGATGCAGCTGCTGAGGTCCAGAACTTGTTTCTGATCCGACAGCGGTGACCTCACGTGAGAGTATAAGACATGAGCGAGTATTTTTCCAACACCTGGCTGACTGGGCATCGGTGCCAACCTATGTTTAAAAAAAAAGAAAAAAAAAAAGTACCATCAGATATTCAAAAGAAAGGTTTTTTGGCATGTAGGGAAAAAACGAAAATGCACAAAAGTTCTGACAGTAATAAAAACTTTTTTCGCCTTTGGTTATGAAGGCAATAGGGTACAGTAAGAACTTATCCGTTATTCTTTATTTCAGTTTCTTTGTAAATTTCTATTTATTTGTATTTAAACAGTACCTTCTATTCAAAAACAGATCAATTTAGCCTCCTACTTCATATTTTGTTTCAGTTAATTGCTGTTTTAATTTGAATCTCTGTTTTTTTGTTTCATGGAATTCTTCCCACTTACAGACAAATTGTACAGTGACAATGACTGACAGTAAACAAGATGCATTTGTTACTTACACGGTTTGAATCATTTTCAGACAATGATTTGCATATTTCAACTGTATGAGGCTTCTTCCTCCAAAGACTTGTTATTCAAGGAGCATAATTTAAGATGAATGCTGTTGTTTTGGTCTCTTCTGCATAAATTGGATATTGAACATAAACTGCAGTACAACCATCTACACCACAGTTCAAGTATGCATTTAGGAATTGCATCACCTCACAACCACACACAAAAAAAAAGAAGATCAAAAAAACCGATCACTGCAAGAATTTGCAGTGTCTTTGGAAGTTCATCACCATCGCCACTTATTGACTGTGTCTTTTTAAAAAAAAAAAATTATAAATCTTTTGAAGCACACGTGTCATGTCAAGACAATCAGAAACTACCTGCTTTGCTTGTCACACTTCAGATGTTACCATGGTTCCAACTGTGTTATGACCATAACAGGCTAGTCTCTATGGCAGGTTGGCCTTGGTTGGGCTGGGCCCATCGCTGCAGGGACACACCTCTCAGGGCTAGGGGTAAACATGACACTCTCTTGCTAAAGTTTTACTATGGGTGGGTAGATTCTATTTCCAAATATAGACCAAGGGACGATAGAAGAAACTCCATTGATAAAGAGAGTCAGCAAAACAAACACAGTTGGAAACGTCCCAGAACGCCCTGTCTGTTTTAGAATCCTCTATCCTCTATCCAACAACAAAGACCTTTACACTCTTGGTGCTAGCCAATGCAATTCTGACAATAATGGTCGGTTAAAAGTGTTTACAAAACGTTTTTGTATATTACTGTGTTTGTGGTTCTTCTTCTTAGTTTACAGTAGGCTCTGTAGCACTGACAGGTACAGTATGTTGAATGTTAATGAGTATTTCAACATGACTCCCACCTCACCTCTCCCATTTCATTCATTCAGTAGGACCATTTCATCCAGATGTAGCGTATGATTATATGATTCATGGCTGTAATTGCTGCAGCACTCTTTTTCGCTTCACCGTGCACAGCTCACCATGGCTTCTTTCATGGGAATGTAACCTACAACACATTCTCCTGAATCTCCTTTATCTGCCTTCAGATAAAGGGCTTAGCTTAGCTCCGACAGCTGCTTTCATGTTTTGCTATTTCACTTGCAGTCCTGAGTAGGTAACTCACGATCACCTTTTGTGGAAAGAGTAGAAACACGACAATCCGTCTAACAAAGTCATTAAGACCATACATGGTGAATTACCTGGTCGACCCAGATAGTTTGTACTATCAAACCATGTTGGCATGTCAACGACAGTGATAGGAGTTGGCCAATTGCACAAACAGTCTGGGTCGCCCAGGCAGCCATTATGCCAGTGACACAAAGAATGCCATTTTGCGATGGACAGAGTCACTTTTGGATGCTGCCATTTTCATTGTAGGCCTAATACTTTCTATAGATCACCACAAAATGTAGTCTAGATGCTTTTGAAGCAGCCTCATCAACTTTTGTCTGCGTCTGCATTTTCTGCTTTTTACCTGCATGCCAAAGGTCTTCCAATGGTCAGAGAGCATGAAATTCATTTGAAAACAACAACAACAACAAAAAAATACCAGAATGTGCTTCTGAACCAAACCAAATGCGCTAAGCTGAATCGCTGCACATCTCTTGATCGAGTATAAGTAGAATGTGTCCTTTTTTGCTTTGCTTCATGACTCATGTATGTACAGTCAACTGTTTTCAACTGTATGGTTGTGTTGGGTTTTTACTGTATCAAACCTGTGTCGGTCCGCGCTGGGTTTAACTAAATGCTATCCAAGCTCACTGTACTGTTCTGCACTCTCTGGTCCTTCACCTTTTATGGAGGCATTTCAAGACACAAGCTGTCACACAGACTAAAGCCTCAGGCTGTTCCCAAACCCACTCCAGTCACTCCAAGTTTGACAGTGTCAGTTGGGTGAAAGCATTCATTATTTCCTTCCCTGGAGGTGTTGAGATTATTGACAGTGTATTTTTAACTGGCATTTCATTCATCGGCAATACCTTGCAGCCTTTAGCACTCAAATAAATGGCATGTACTGCATAAGTTATGGCGCGAACTGATACTTAATGTTAGTGCAAACACCCATGTGAATATGATCTATTATATATGGTTTATAGTTTATGTTCTTTGTTTTCATTCGCTGAGTCATGTCAGATCATATTTGTTTCCAATTAGTTCTCTTCACATGCTATTAAACATACACACATACTGGAGTCATTTAATTGGCTCTGATGAAGTCATTGGTGTTCTTTACTGGTCATAAATCCCAGAGTATCGACTTTACAGCGGTCCAGACTCAATCAATCATGCCGTAGCAATTTTGATGTAATGTATTGTTTGTTAACGCAGCCATTGCCGGTGCACACATTATGAACACCTTTTGTGTACTTGTTAAAGTGTACTTGCTGTTCTTCCTCTGCACCCAAAACCATTCTGCAATTCGGTTTGACGACATGAGAAAGCTGTACCGCACTGCAATGGAGGGATGATTGGGTTTCGCACTGGTCGACAGACGTGTTGAATCAACCAGAACTCACACAACTAGGCTACATCAGTACATATGACTGCACATGATGTGCAGTCCAAAACGGGACTTAATAAGTATTTAGCCACAGTAATTACAGCTGTCTAATCATCCAGCCGTACTCGTGTTTGCCCCTTAACCTACACCGTGTCAAGAGTATGCTAACGATGCTATAACGGGCTTAGCGGGTCATTATCGGTGCTGTCTTGTCTCCGTTGCCTAGGTTACGCCCCGGTGACGGGGATGTGTCACCCGCTGCGGAGCTGCACGCTGAACCACGAGGACGGCTTCTCCTCCGCCTTCGTGGTGGCCCACGAGACAGGCCACGTGTAAGTGGCGACACCTTTGTCATTATAAATCGAGAAATATTATAATCCGTTCCTACGCACACAGGGATGTCAAAGAGCAAAGTGTCACAGCGTGAGTTCACCAAGCATTAGTACGCCCCGCAGCGACTCAAGTTATTGACAAGCCGACTCTACCTCCAATGTGTACTCTGCCAATCATCGCCATTGACATGGTGTGAGGAGGCGAGATGAGACGTTGATAACTGATTGAAATCCACCATATCGGTTTTCTTCTGTCAAGGTCCTCTGTTTGGTTTAACCTGCCGATAGATTAAAAGGGAATCTCTCATGATGATGATGATGATGATGATGTAGTATCGATTGTCCATGGTAGAGAGCCAGTGCTTTGGGAGGGTAGGGTAGTGGTAGTAGTGTTCCTCCATGGGTAGCTCAACACTGCCGCCTATGGGCGAGAGTCATATAAAGGGTATATTCAAACCTTGGCTGTTGCACCTTTATATATCTCCCTGTTTTCCAACCATATGGAGTGGAATGGAATAGTAAGGGATAGCTCTTCCCCCTGTCCTCCTCCTCCTTCCTATATTTTTTCTCTGTCTGTTTTGCTAATGGAGGCTTGGTTCCTTTGACTATGTTGAAAAGCACATCAGATTATTTTAAATATATATATCTGTCATCATTCATTTGGGGAACCTCTTATCGCAGATCTCAGATCTTTTTTATTTCAATAAATATTGTCATTGCTTGAAAGGTCAAACCATGATTTTTTTTTTTGCCAACCAACAAACCACGTTTGTATTGTATTCATTGGTTATATTGTTCAGTATTGTTCTTGTTATGAAGCACTTTGTGACATTTGTCTGTATAAAAAGTGCTATACAAACAAATTTGATTGATTGATTGATTGATTGATTGATTGATTTCCAACAGGTTAGGTATGGAACACGACGGCCAGGGGAACCGCTGTGCAGATGAGACTAGTATGGGGAGTATTATGGCTCCACTGGTGCAGGCAGCCTTCCACCGCTACCACTGGTCACGCTGCAGCAAGCAGGAGCTGAACCGCTACATCCAGTAGGTCTACTAGTATTGATTGATTGATTGATTGATTGATTATTAATCCAGGTTAGTCTCATCGAGATACAATCTCTTTTTCAAGAGAGACCTGGTTCGTGACAGCAGCCAAGGAAAACGACATACAGATGTCACAAAACAGATGCAGACACACTCATTTTACAAACAAGTTAAAACACATTAAAAACTAATCAGACATAGACACACCATAAAAAGGTTAGCGATATAGTCACACATATATATATATATATATATATATGTATATATATATATATATATATATATATATATATATATATATATATATATATATATATATATATATATATATATATATATATGCATTTCACACACAAACATACAATACAGTCATACATAAAATCAATCACATGTACCACCACCAGATTAGGCGTCTCCTCCCTACCACTACACTGGGTGGGTTCAAATACTATTTCACATGTTTTTAAATACTTTGTTCAAATACTGAGCGTTGGAGGCTTGTGCCTGTCTAGACTTCCAGATGGGCTGGGTTTGCAACGGGCTACGAGACTTTTTGACAGACCGGGTGTTTCAATAGCTACGATGCAACAAAACAAAGTAAAATAATGATATTTCAAGACAGTATGCATGGTGGATTGACTAGAAATACATGTGAAAATTGATTTAGGGTAAACTCAATTTAGTGTCTCTCTCAATTTCCTGTGTGTTCTGACCTGCTACGTCTCCCCCCCCCCCCCCCCCCCCCCCACACAGCTCTTATGATTGCCTGCTGGATGACCCTTTCGAACACAAGTGGCCCAAGCTTCCTGAGTTACCGGGGATCAATTACTCCATGGACGAGCAGTGTCGCTTTGATTTCGGCGTCGGTTACAAGATGTGCACTGCTGTAAGGACTTAGCACTCTAGGATCCAAGAATAGGCATCTGAGGCTGTTCATTTCTCCTTTGACCTTTGTGTCATACTGGACAAGGATTAGAGGAAGGAAGGTCTTCCATCTTCAGAGAGCCAGCCATGTCATTCAGGGGTCATCCACCACAAAGGTCAGGCCCCGAGGGAGCGAGACTCCTCCAGGGCCTTGTTTACTGTGTCCTGATATTTCAGTGGTAATAGGCAGAGCAGCCGTCCAGTGAGCTTTGGCTAGAATAACGTTGAGCAGAAGTAGAAGAAGAAGATTTGTGTGCCAGGAACACGCCTCAGAGGAAATATCTAATGGAGGAATGAACTCCTCATCTGCTAGCTGACCCATAGCCTGGCCACAGAAATGTTCGCTCTCTAAGGCTGGTGTTTTTTCTAACATGCTCTGAACTCTCTGTCTCTGTCTTTGTTTGTCTGTCTCTGTCTCTTTCTTTCTCTGTGTCCCTCTGTCTCTCTCTCTGGCTCTCTCTCTCTTTCGCTCTCTCTAACTCTCTCTTACCCTCCCCACTCTCTCTCTCTCTCTTTCTCTCTCTCTCTCTCACTCCCCCCTCTCTCTCTATCTCTCTCTTACCCTCCCCCCTCTCTCTCTATCTCTCTCTTACCCTCCCCACTCTCTCTCTCTCTCCCTCTCTCTCTCTCTCTCTCTCTTACCCTCCCCACTCTCTCTCTCTCTCTCTCTCTCTCTCTCTCTTAGTTTCGAACATACGATCCCTGTAAGCAGCTGTGGTGCAGTCACCCTGACAACCAGTACTTCTGCAAAACTAAAAAGGGTCCTCCAGTGGACGGCACTGAGTGCGCTGCAGGAAAGGTGGGAAAGGCCAATTCTAAAAGTCCCTCTGTTTTTTTTTCTTCTTTTCATGTATTTCCTATATTGGTGGGAAGGTTCGGAAATGTACAATGTGGAAAATGTATGCCGGTTTGAGTGTACTTAATGGACTGGCAAAAAAGTATGAATTAAAATGTTCCTTTTAGGAGTGAAAATAAAAGGGACTAAAATAATGCAAGCAATGCTGTCGAATAGAAAGTTTAATTGAGAGAGTGCTCTGCTTTAGGCTTCTCTAAGTGGAAGTTGTTGTTGTTGTTGTCGTTGTTCAGACAGTCAAGGCTACACGACACAGGATACACTTACGGTGCGGTGCTGTTGCACTCCTCTAATCTCCACTGTTCCTCTGTCTCTGGGGTTCAGTGGTGCTTCAAGGGCCATTGCATATGGAGGTCGGCTCACCAGCCCCAGGGCCATGACGGTAGCTGGGGAGTCTGGACCAAGTTTGGCTCCTGCTCCAGGACCTGTGGAGGTGGAGTCCGCTCCCGCAGCAGGCAGTGTAACAACCCTGCGTAAGTCTCCATGGGGGGGGGGACATGGAAGGCATGGGGGGGGGGGGGGGGGGGGGGAGTGGTGGTGTGTGTGTGTGTGTGTGTGTGTTACCGTTTTTTTTAGCGTTTATTTTCTAGTTTTTATCCCTCATCAGGCCTGCCTACGGTGGGCGGGAATGCCCTGGGTCGACGTTCGACTATCAGATGTGCAACACGGAGGAGTGTGCGGGCCCGTACGAGGATTTCCGTGCCCAGCAGTGTGTCCAAAGAAGCAACAAATACCACAAGAACATCAAGCACACCTGGCTTCCCTACGAGCACTCAGACGGTAAGACAGTACAAAGTAAAAAAAATAAATTAAAAAAAACACACTGGCTCCGTTTTCAAAGCTGTTCCGAAGCTCCGCCCAGGAGAGGAAATGGAGAGATGAGATTGGCAGAAAAGACAAGTGCATGGTGTACTCTCTCTCTGCACGGTCAAGAAGAGAAATGGAGGGTGTCTGATTTCAGACAGCGAGAGCTATGTCTCCAGTTATGCCTCAGACGTGACTTGGTCTCTTATCTCATGGCCTTCAGATCACGCATGTGCCCGTATCGACACACTCGAGTATCGAGTGTGCCCTTTTGACACATCACTCTCTCTCTCTCTCTCTCTCTCTCTCTCTCTTTCTCTCTGGATAAACTATCTACTAAACAAAATGATATGCTGTAAATACGTTTCCTGTCTCTCTACACTGTCTCTGTCTGATAAAAAAAAACTCTGAAAAACAAGAACAAATTGAGATACCAGTGGTGCAGAGACAGAGAGACAGAGAGACAGAGAGACAGAGAGACAGAGAGAGACAGAGAGACGTCTGTTTGGCATTCGTGCTGCATCGCAGTTCTTCCACCCTTCTCCTGCAGTATGCACTTGTGCATTTCCACAAATGGATTTGAAAAGCAAGGACTGGTCATTAAGCATGGGTTCTAATGGCAATCTGTTTTCAGTGAAGTTCACTTTGTATGTCAGCAATGGGACACAGCATGAGAGACTTAAGTGGTCTTATAATTGTATGGACGTCTATGTGGCCTTCCAGTGATAATTGATTGAAATGGAACATACAGTACATGGGTTAGAATCTAGCCTAATGCCCTTCTGACACACTCTCCTATAATAATAATAATAAAAATAATAATTATAATAATAATAATAATAATAATGCATTTATTTTGCGTAGCGTTTTCTCAGGACTCAAAGACACTACATTTCATGGAGAGAACAATAATAGATAGATGAATAAAAAGTCAAACAAAAGCACAGTCAGTAAAAACAACAATAAAAAAAAGATTAAGATTAAAGATTAAAAGCAAGTTTAAAAAGATGGGTTTTGAGGGTACGACGCTGTATCTTCCCCTGCGTCACTACCCAAAACCAGACGGAGCCATGTGTGAGACTGTGAGTGAGAGACGTCTGCGTGGCCTGTGTGTGTTTCAGTGTGTGACACGGCGAGAATGAGAGACATCTGCGTGGTCTGTGTGTTTCAGAGGCCCACAAGTGTGAGCTGAGCTGCCAGTCCAAGGAGACGTCAGAGGTGGTGTTCATGAACCAGGTGATGCATGATGGGACACGCTGCAGCTACACAGACCCCTTCAGTGTGTGTGCCCGAGGGGAGTGTCTGGTAGGTATCTCTCTCTCTCTCTCTCTCTCTGTCTCTCTGTCTCTCTCTCTCTGTCTCTCTCTCTCTCTCAATCTCTGTCTGTCTCCATCTCCATCTCTGTCTCTGTCTCTCTCTTTCTCTCTCTCGCTCTCTGTCTCTCTTTTTCTCTATCTCGGTCCCTCTCTTTGTTTCTCTCTCTCTCTCTCTCTCTCCCTCTCTCTCTCTCTCTCTCTCTCACTCTCTCTCTCTCTCTCTTTAATTACAGTTAATTAAGTCCAGTTATGGTGTAGTTGTAGTGTAGAAATCTAGGCATATGATAGACATATGTTAGGCATAGTATAACTATGTACTGACTACTGGGTTTATAGGGACATGTCCTATAAAGCATGACCTAGTTTTCAGTGATACACTCAGACCGGAAAGAATTTAGAGATTGAGCTCAGAACATTCTGTTATTATGGCTACAGTTTTACTGCACATTTCGAATGTGCGTCACGTTTGGAGCAGATGTCTCGTGCTTCCCGCTGCGTCGATTCCCACAGCCCTAATCTCTGTCAGTATAAAAGTCAAGAGCGAAACGAGCGTTTGCCCCTGGTTGGTCGGTTGATTGACTGACGGTGCCCTTCCTGTTCACAGCATGTGGGCTGCGACAAGGAGGTGGGCTCGTACAAACAGGAAGACAAGTGCGGGGTCTGTGGGGGAGACAACTCCCATTGCCGCACTGTCAAACTCACGCTCACCAAGACGCCCAAAAAAACAGGTAATCAACCGCCCGGCGTGGGGGGTGGGGGGGTGGGGGGCATGAACTCTCTCAGAGCCCTGAGAGAGATGACAGATATTCGCTGTGAATTCACACTGTATACCCTCCCGTATCTGTGGGTTAAAGGTTTTTGTTAGAATTTTTTTTTACCCTGCCCTGCCTTGACATTTATCAGACATTTTTATCCCAAGAAACTTACAACAAGTCCATCACAGCTCTGGACATCTTCAGCCACTGACTGCACATTTTCCCCCGGTTAACGAGGTCTGTAAACAAGCTGTGTGCTTCGTTTAATTGGACGAGCGCCCTGATGAGCCTCTGACATTGTCCTTTATCAGGCATGCTGAAGATGTTTGACATCCCCGTCGGCGCTCGCCACATTGTCATCGAGGAGAACGAGACGTCCCCCCATATAATTGGTGAGTGTGTCAGATAAATGGGAACCTTCAAATGGACTCGGACCCTAACCATGGTTACCTATTTAATTGGTCCCAACCAGGTCCAGTTTCACAGGAGGCGTGCGTGCGTGCGTGCGTGCGTGCGTGCGTGCGTGCGTGCGTGCGTGTGTGCGTGCGGTGTATATGTTCTGGTCTTTGATATATCTTATAGTAAAGCACTTATCTCAAATGTGAGGTGAGATGTGAGCAGAGAGGTAATTTGTTTTCACACGCGCTGCTTTGACTGACATGATGAAAGCCCTACCTGGAAAAGCCGTGAAAGAGCAGACGTCAGCTGTGTGTCAGAGATAACAGGTCCAGGGCCCAGAATCTGCCAGGTGTACGTGCCACATATATAAGTGAGTGTGAGAGTGCATGTGCGTGTGTGCATATGTGTGAGTGCATATGTGTGAGTGCGTGTGTGTGTGTGTGTGTGTGTGTGTGTGTGTGTGTGAGTGGCACTCCTGTCCGCCCCCACACAATAGCTCTCTGTGTGAATGGCTCACCCTGGCCCCCAGACAAGCCCTCCTCTCTCTGGTATTTACAGTATAAAGTCATTAGAAGATGAGTCTGAACCCTGAGTCTTACTTGAGGCTCCACACTCACTCTCTGTGGCCTTATGAAGGCAAAAAGGTAGATTTGGGTCCAATTTAATTTTTTGTCACAAACTAGTGATGCATACAGGACATACGTAGTGTAACCTTTGAATGAGAGAATGTTGTCACCCATCTTTTAGTTCTAGAAATAGATGTTTTAGTGGCCTGGGGTGGTCATGTGGTCTAACACCGCGGCCTACAGTGCACACACCTGTCCATGTCAGTTGGGTTTGAATCTGGCCCATGCCCTGCTGACATGCCCTCTCCTCCTTACTTTCCTGTCTCTATCCAATAATAATAATCTATATATATATTATTTAAATTAAATTATTAAATTATATATATGTAACCCTGCCCCACTTAAAAAAAAAACGTAAAAAGAGATGATTTCCAAAAAAAAGCACATGATGCTTCTGGTGTTGTGCACACATTGTTCCATTTGACCATGCATGAAAAACACATCTTGAATCCTGTTTTCCGCCCGTGTCCCACAGCTGTTAAGAATCAAGTCACTGGCAGCTTTATATTGAACGCAAAAAGTGAAGACGCCAAGTCGAAAACCTTCATCGAGAACGGCCTGGAGTGGGAGTACGCCTTCGGAGGCGAAAAGGAAACCCTGAAAACGATCGGCCCCCTTCACGAGGGCATTGTTGTGCTGGTAAGCAGAATAACACATGGTTCTAGTCAGAGTCTGGAAGCAGGAGGAGCAGCCTTTCCTTAACTCCGCTATGACCTGAGTCATCTTCATGTCATCTTTATGCACTATAACAGTTTAATTGTCCACAACGACTCATTAGCAGAGCATCTGACGTCTGATGACTCTTCTCCTCCTCCTTCATGACTACTCTTCCTCTCCTTCCTGTTGACTCTTCCTCTCCTTCCTGTTGACTAGGTGATCCCTCAGGAGGAGGAGGCTAAGATCAGCCTGACATACAAGTACATCATCCATGAGGACCTGCTGCCTGTCATCACCAACAACAACGTCCTCCTGGCAGAGCTTGACACCTACGAGTGGGCTCTGAAGAGCTGGTCCCAGTGCTCCAAACCCTGTGGAGGAGGTGTGTGTGTGTGTGTGTGGGGGGGGGGGGGAATGTGTGGGAATGTGTGTGTGTGTGTGTGTGTGGGGGGGGGAATGTGTGGGAATGTGTGTGCGTGTGTGTGTGTGTGGGTGGGGGGGGAATGTGTGGGAATGTGTGTGCGTGTGTGTGTGGGTGGGTGGGTGCATGAGTGTGTGTGTGTGGGGGGGGGTTGTGTGTGTGCGTGCATGAATGAATGAATGAGTGTGTGTGTGTGTGTGTGTGTGTGTGTGTGTGTGTGTGGGTGTGTGTGTGGGTGTGTGTGTGGGTGTGTGTGTGTGTGTGTGTGCGTGCATGAATGAGTGTGTGTGTGGATTGGTGCGTCATCAGCCATCTGCGCACTCATCATACTGACATATTTATGTGAATGTATGGTTATCTTCATAAACCTATGGCGTGTGTGTGTGTGTGTGTGTGTGTGTGTGTGTGTGTGTGTGTATGTGCGCACATTTGTTTGTGTGTTTGTGTGTGTGTGTGCGTGTGTGTGTGTGCGTGTGTGTGCGCATTTGTGTTTGTGTGTGTGTGTGTGTGTGTGCATTTGTGTGTGTGTGTGTGTGTTGGTGTACCTGTGTGTGTGTGTGTTGGTGTTCCTGTGTGTGTGTGTTGGTGTACCTGTGTGTGTACCTGTTTGTGTGTGTGTGTGTGTGTGTGTGTGTGTGTGTGTGTGTGTGTGTGTGTGTGTGTGCGTGCGTGCGCACATGCGCACTGTGGTAACATATGTTATAACAGGTGTTACAACAGCTTATTTAATTAAACCAGTTGATTAACGCCTGCGACTCTCCTCCAGGCATACAGTACACCAAGTACGGGTGCAGGCGGAAGAGTGACAGTCGCCTGGTCCACAGGAACTTTTGCGAGACGAGCAAAAAGCCCAAACCCATCAGGAAACGCTGCAACAGCAACGAGTGCAGCCAGCCAACGTGAGTTCCCCTCTACAGTCAGAGATCTACCTAAAGATCTACCTAAAGATCTATCTAAAGATCTATCTAAAGATCTACCTAAAGATCTACCTAAAGATCTATCTAAAGATCTACCTAAAGATCTATCTAAAGATCTACCTAAAGATCTACCTAAACATCTATCTAAACATCTATCTAAACATCTATCTAAACATCTATCTAAAGATCTACCTAAAGATCTATCTAAACATCTATCTAAAGATCTATATCAACGTAGCCGGTTATTATTTTTCAGTCCAGTATTAGCGTGCGTCACAGTTGTTCCCTGAGTTTTATCTGTTCCCTCGGTTTTAGTTTGATCGATTCCCTGAGTTTTAGTTTGATCTATTCCCTGAGTTTTAGTTTGATCTATTCCCTGAGTTTTAGTTGGATCGATTCCCTGAGTTTTAGTTGGATCGATTCCCTGAGGTAGTACAGGTGTTACCTCCCAGCAGCTGGGTGCGAATGCACCCATGACAACGTGACTAATTTACTACACTTAGAATGGAGGTGGTAATGGTGTTAAATCCACTTTATAGTGCCAGGTCATCTTAGCTCCGGTGTGAGAGTGTCTCTCCTGTGTGTGCCCCCCCGCTGTTCCCTAGGTGGGCGGTGGAGGAGTGGGGAGCCTGCAGCAAGACGTGTGGGAAGCTGGGCTACCAGGCCAGGGTGGTGCAGTGCATGCAGGCCCTCCACAACGGCACCAACCGCACCGTCCACACAAAGTACTGCACCGAGGACCGTCCGGAGATGAGGAGGGCCTGTAACCGCTCGGCCTGCCCCGCCCAGTGGCGGACAGGAGCCTGGTCCCAGGTGGGTCTGACTGACCACAGAGGTCAGAGGTCAAGATAGAAACCTGCTGTAGAGAATCGTACTGCTGATAAACTGATAGAATCCTAGAACGGCTGATAGACTGATAGAGAGAATCCATTCTGGAATGCACCGATAATGGCGGCCATCTTGGTTCTGGTAATTCTGTGGGTCTGATGGTTATTGTGATTATTTGATAATTGAAAATACATGTCTAGTGTTTGGAGACAGCATTACAAACAACATAATTCAGCGAAAAAATCGTACTCTCACACAGTGAGAGAGGTGTAGTTAAGGATGAACTGTTTTTCCACAAGATCTCATGGCCCATTTCCTGGATGGAAACCTCTAGACTCTTCTCCAACCCATTGTTTTGCGTTTTAATACTACTTTTTACACTGCAAATAGTCAACTGAAAGCCATTTACAGTCTGTTGCTATAACAGATCCAGAGTCGCTGTGTTGAGTCTCATCTGGTCTTGGTCTTATTTTGTTTGTCTGTGTGTCTGTGTGTGTCTGTCTGTGTCTGTCTGTGTCTGTCTGTGTCTGTCTGTCTGTGTCTGTCTGTCTGTGTCTGCCGGTCTGCCTGTGTGTGTGTGTGTGTGTGTGTGTGTCACAGTGTTCAGTGAGCTGTGGAGAGGGGATACAGCAGAGGCAGGTGGTGTGCAGGGCCACAGACAACTCCATCGGCCAGTGTGAAGGAGACAAGCCTGAAACTGTCCTCATCTGCAAACTGAGCCCGTGTCCAGGTAAAGTTCACACACACACACACACACACACTGGTGGGTGGGGGTGGGGGAGTGGTGGCGGGGGAGGGGGGGGCGGGGGGAGGGGGCGGATGCAGGGGTAATCTTTCGGATGGTTTCTCCATTCCCAAGTTGGTGAATTGGGAGTTGTCCGGACGTGAATGGAGGACATTTAGGAGAAGAACAGTGGTTCTTTTAATGACAGAGAGGGGAGTTTGAGTTCTACTGCTAAAAATATCCCCAATGCTTCATTACAGGTCTCTATCTGACCTCAGAGCAGAGTGTGTTTTCAGACAGACGCAGGAGGATGTGTCAGGGTTTCCCTGGGTCCGACGGCTGCTGTTTTCAGACAGACGCAGGAGGATGTGTCAGGGTTTCCCTGGGTCCGACGGCTGCTGTTTTCAGACAGACGCAGGAGGATGTGTCAGGGTTTCCCTGGGTCCGACGGCTACTGTTTAAAGTCACTCTGTCACACCGTCAAATATCTTTTCATGTTTGACCTACTGGATTTCCTCTTTCCTCTCGCCACAGGACAGTCATTGCTGCCCCCTCTTACCCTAGAGACAGTGGAGAACTCGACAACCAAGACTGAGGGTGTACATCAGATTGTTCCGGAAAATCCTGTCCACAAAATCTCCTCAAGTAAGCAATGTTTTTCGAGGTTTTTTTATTAACGGTAATTGTTGCTTCAGGCCTGCCTATTGTAAATGCACAGTATGAGGACAATGGCAGAGTACCAATGGAGGCTGGTGGAGGTAGAAACCGGAGTGACGGTTTGATACCATTCCTCATTCTGTTCCATGCATTAGAATGACCCCGTCGTCAAGATGTCTGCCTCCACCAGCCTCCCCTGTACAGTGCATATGCAGCTGCTACGGTTATGGATGTACTGTAATGATCCCCGTTGCGTCCTCCCCACAGATGAGCCATGCCTGGGGGATAAATCTATCTTCTGTCAGATGGAGGTCCTGGCGCGCTACTGTTCCATCCCAGGGTACAACAAGCTGTGCTGTGAGTCCTGTAACAAGAAAGAGGGCTTCACCACAGGGTCCCCAGACCTCCACAAGACTGCCTTTGACTCTGGAGACCCCGAGACCTCCACCCAGTCCAACCCCACTGGCCTGCTGGCAGAGACTCTGCTCACCCTCACCCTCACCCCCACCACCCAGATCCCACCTCAAACCACTAAAGCCACCGCCAGACGGACCCGTTCCACTGCCCAGGGGTTGACCACGACCACCACCGTCGCCGCCGCCGTGCCCAGGCAGGAGTCTCCGTTAGTGGGTGCAGTCCCGCCCCAGCAGGGCCCCACCAACAGCTCCTCCGTGGCGGGGGACAGAGACTCTGACCCGGGGCTCCCTCCTCTACCTCCAGGGCTAGCAGGCGCCAGCCCGCCGCGGCCCACAGCAGACTCCAGTGGGGAGGATGTCTCTAAAGAGCACAGTCCAAACAGCACTTTGGGCCCAGTCGCCACCGCCGCCAGGTCAAGAAGGGACGCGTCAGGATCCGAGAGGGACTCGAGTCACAGAACCCTGTCAGCGGAGACATGAACAGTGACTTTACCTGTGAACGTGCTGCTGCTCCGCGATACGATACGATCCTTCATCCGCTCGCGACGTTAACGTCACGATATCTGATGGAGGATTCTCCTGGACTCTCAAAACTATTGCTGCAAGACGGAAAATAAATAAATAAAAAAATTTCCATGCCAGTGGACTTCGACCAGCGCAGTTACCTCAGCGAGCCTGCAGAGGGCCTGCGTGCCCCTCACGACGCCTCGCTCAGCCCTCTCTGCTTCAGTTAAGAAATGGAAGTTAAAAACTAAATAGAAATATTAAAAAAAAAAAAAAAAAAAAAACGAAGGTGCTGTATTAACAAAAAAAAAAAAAATGACTACAAGACATGTTAAAAAATGTGACGACTGCATTGCTACCATTTTACGTTTTGATCTGTGTACAGTTGTGTAAGCCTATTTTTCAAGTGCATCAGAACTACTATTGAACTTATAATATTGTGAACAAACACGCGTGACACCGACAAAAACCTTAACTTTACTTTAAGGGGGCCGTCACAAGTGTTTAGTGATGTCACTACTCCTGATGTGTCCCATTGGTGCTCTTATTGTCCATGTGCTTCCCAAACTATTCACAAGAGTTTGTCCTCAAATGGTCAAAAGTCAAAGTCTGTTTGCAGGCCCACTGTAGTGTGCATGTTGCCTTTGGGGAACGACCATATGCTTTAAAAGATAAAAAGAAAAACACATTCTGATATTTTTTTGTAACTGATATATTTTTCAAGTAATATTGTATATAGTGTAAATTTCAGCCGCTTATTATTAAGAAATTAACAGCCAGCAGCGTAATGTAAAGTATATTGTAATTGGGAAATACAGAGATATGCTGTTAAAGCCGGCAGAATGTGGTTGGTCCGATGTCAGGCTGTTCAAGTTGACATTTTGTCACTCCTGTGTTCTTGCAGTTCATAACATCATTATGTGCATTGTATAGTTCTTGTATATACATGAATGAAAGCTTTAAATGTTAATATTTATTAAATTTTTAAATGGTAGGGAGAAAAAAGTAAAAAATACATGTTTGAAAGAAAAATTCATGTTATCTCTCTTGTTTATTTGCTTCTTCTTGGTAAATTAATCCTTCAATTAGCATATGGTGGACATCAGGTTACAGCAATAGCCCACAGTAAGGAAGATCAGACCTTAGCTACCAACAGCTAAATAATATGGCCAATTAGCATGCTAGCAGACACTTTATAATAATTTGAAACAAACAATGTCCCAAACTATAAACAGAACACCCCTCACCCCCGCCCCCACAGACAATATCCTGTGGTTAGAAAGCCAATGCATTGAAGCAACTTAACAGCAGGGTTCTGAATGTTGCCAGTTCCCAACCATTTATCTGTAATTCTTCAGATAAAAATTATTCAGAAAAAAAGTATTATTCCGAAAGTTATCACCCACTTTCCTTCACAGAATGCAGCATGGCTCGGTTATTTCAGGTCAACAAAAACAAGAACCCAAATGTTTCTTCACATGGTGCGGATCCTAACAACACTTCTGTGACATCCTTATTTGATGTCTTTTTGAAAATATGAATCCATATTCAAAATGTCGGATTCATAAATCAAAGAGAGCACAACCTCCCTATCCTAGATATGCGTGACAGGTTTATTTCAGACTGTTATTCTGTGGCGCTTTCTTCTGACGGAATCCCATTTATAGAGTAATCATGGATGAAACTTGTTGACAGCTTGTGTGAGTGTACAGTCCAGCAGAAGTGATTTCCTGCTGATAGCATCATGTTGGATTGGTCGCATCCAGTACAAGCAAAGTAAACGCCACGCATCAAAAAGCCCTGATAACACTCTTTAGTCCTACAGAACGGACTGATAGGAAACCCAATGATTACCACTACTCTGAACGATGCTGTCAAAGACTCGGTTACAAAGTTGACTAAAGTGTCCTGCAGAACTGCACAGTAAACATTCATTTTGATAGCGTGTACGTTTGTGATTCATCTAGCTGCTTTTCAGAGCAGCGTGGGTTCATCCAAAACATGTTCAACCAGCAACTGAAGACAAATCTGAATTTATTTAAATATTCAAATTCACAAAAAAGCATACTACAAGCCAAAGTAGCAGTATGTGAAGCAATAACAGGCACACGTTCTAGAAGACACTACAGAAGGTTACAGTTACAGTTACAGTCATCAGCACAGTAGTGAGGTTTGTGAGGTACTGTATGGTATTCATTCCTATTAGGAGCTCTGAGCTCCTTGTCTCAGAAGGGCAGATGTGGGTTTGGGGGGTTGAAGAAGGGTGTGTGTGTGTGTATGTGTGTGTGTGTGTGTGTGTGTGTGTGTGTGTGTGTGTGTGTGTGTGTGTGTGTGTGTGTGTGTGTGTGTGTGGCATTATGTCAGGATAGTGTCTACTCCCCTGGCATGCCTTCACAGCAGTGATGCTTCTCTGGGCAGACGTTTGCACTTAGTGAAAGGGCAGAGCCTGAAGAGAGTTCTCTCTCTGTGAAACGGTGCCACACACACACACACACACACACACACACACACACACACACACACACACACACACCCACACACTTCACTCTCTCTATCCCCCCCTCTCTCTCTCTCTCTCTCTCTCTCTCATATCTCCCGGTGACTAAGAGCATGGTGACAGCAGCCAGGCGTCGTGCACCTCAGGCCAGAGAGGGTCCAGTGGCAGTCAGGTGTCTGCGCAGGTGTCTGGTGAAGTCTACCTGCGCTCGGGGCAGTGCCTGATTTACGATTGACTTCGGCAGCCAGCCCTGTCAAAAAAACACAATGACATTCTACCTTAAAGCCACAATATTTTCATACACGTAAATATGGAAAACGTATTCCTAGGGGCGACACTGTACTGAGATAAAGCAGCATGATCATGTTCGGGCTCTTTCAGTCAGTTAGACAACAGTGAACCAACGGTGTGATATAATATTCCTTCACATGTAATTTCACCTGCTGCTTATGCTCAAGAACATCTATTTATGACCTGGGTCTGATTGCATGTGACGGACGTTTCTGATAATTCAGTGCATGGTCTCCAAGGTAGCCGTAGCAACCTGGACATGGCAAACAAATACAGTAATGTTCAGTCTCCATTGACAGATTCTCTTTAAAGAGAAGTCTGTGTAAATCCCAATGGTGAATGCAAATGTCAGCAAGGCAGGTGAGTGACATTATTGACATTTCGAGGATAGCTGTGTGCAGGTGATTGTTTTACACCTAGTGGTTCAGTCTAAGTGCTACAATATCACATTGTGATTCTCTCAGTTGGAGAGATATTGAAGGCATGGAATGGAATGAGGAATGGTATCAAAGACACGTGTTTGATACCATTCCCCTCTCCATTCCATGCATTACAATGAGCCCGTCCTCCGATTTCTACCTCCACCAGCCTCCCCTGGTGCTGCAGCCTATGAAGAGACATCTACCTTGACGTCCATGTTGAGAAGCCATGTGAAACGACTCCTCCCTGTGTTGTCGGACAATGGCTCTATGATAATACACGTGGGTCCGTCCTGGGCCCTGCTCAGATAAACACATAACAAATGTAAGCACATACAAATTGTAGCTTGAAATAATTCATTCATTCTCCATGCCAGAGGCAGATATGACAGTAGTCATGTGTGTGTGTGTGTGTGTGTGTGTGTGTGTGTGTGTGTGTGTGTGTGTGTGTGTGTGTGTGTGTGTGTGTGTGGATTGTGTATGGTATTGATCATGACAGTAGCCATTGTGTGTGTGTGTGTGTGTGTGTGTGTGTGTGTGTCTTACCTTACAAAGCCTTTCTGAGCAGGGAATGATTCCATGTGAGTGGCCGCTCCCCCCAGGTAAATGCGCGACTTCTGTTTGGAGCAGTGCCTGACACTCAGGAAGTCTCTCTGGCCAATGAGATTGCCTGCCGTCTCTGCCGATACCTCATGCGTAACCATGGTTTCAGGGCCAACTTGCTTAAGAATCTTTAAAACAAAAGAGACTAGTTAGAATGCCATTACACGGTGATGTATACTTTATAATGTCAGTTGAAGTCATGTAATTATTTGACAGTATATGCATATGTAATGTTGTATTGACTGCTGCTGCTTTCTTGGCCAGGTCTCCCTTTGCGTCTCAATGAGCTTTTCCTGGTTATCCCACCAACTGCCAAAGCATTCCGGAACACTCCCCACCTCGAGTGCCAAGTGTTCTATGTGGTGTCTACCTAGCAACAACACTCTGATTGGCTACAAAATGAAGCATCATCATTGAAGCATTTTTGGTGAATAAAGCCCCCCCGGGCGCTCTAGAGTGTTGACTTTATTCTAAATAAATATACTAAACGAGCTTAAATAAAATGATGTGACAGTACATGATCCATGTCTTACTTTGATATGTTGAATACTGGGGTTCCATGTGTGCATGTCCTCCACCCTGACGTAGAGGATACTATGGAGCTCCTCCGGTGTGGCGTCTAACACCGCCTCCAGCCTGAACACTTTCCTGGCCCCTGGCAACACCTTGCTGCGCACCACGTCCCCACCCTCCTGAAAAAGGTCAGAAATGAGGCCAGAAACTCTCATGGTTCCCATGGCGATGACTCAGTGAGTTCAGTGAGTGAGAGAAACGGTGTGGAGAAAGCGCAGACAGCACTCTCCTCAATTATACAGGATGGATGATGGACGGATGAATTACCTCCTCAATTTCCGTCTTCCATCCACCCTTGTCATCCGCAATCTCCAGAGCTTTCCTCAGTGCCTCCTGTCCTTGCCTGACATAGAGCAGCTCCTCCTCTCCCAGAGGGACTGCACTGGCACCCTCTCCTCTGCTCTCTGTAGGTGTAGAGGGTCAGGGTCAGTGTGGGGGAATGTATTTCATTCACAGTATTTCCTCTTTAATTTTACAGGTATGTTTTACCAGAGAGAGACATGTTCCAAAGTAGGCAGGGTTAGGGTTAGGGTTATATAGTTTGGACACACCTTCACATTCAATGGTTTTTCTTTATTTTTTATTATTTTCTACATTGTAGATTAATATTGAAGACATCAAAACTATGAAGGAACACGTATGGAATTATGTAGTAAACAAAAAAGTGTTAAACAAACCAGAATAAGTTTTATATTGTAGATTCTTCAAAGCAGCCACCTTTTGCTTTGATGACAGCTTTGCACACTCTTGGCAAGTTTGTGTCCCAACTTTTGACTGGTACTGTATAATATATATATATATATATATATATATATATATATATATATATATATATATATATATATATATATATATATATATAAACACACATTTGATTTGCTTTTCATCAATTCCCCCCGGCCCACTACACATTAAGCAGCATCCTTACAGTATGCCTCCATAAAATATGCTTTACAGTCATTGACTCTCCTAATCCCGATGGGGTGATGTTTTGATCGATGCAGGCGTACTTACCAGTGCACAGCGCTGTGCCACTGGGCCTCCCCATGTGACCCGTCCACTCAGGATGCTGGATCTGCCCGCCCCCCTGCATGTGGGCTATTCCCTGGCCAATCGCTGCCATCGCTGTGCGTTGCAGTCCTGTGAACAAAACGGCAACAGATGATTGATGAGCCACGCGGGATGGATGCCTCTCCACGTACAGTAAGAACCGAGACTTTCCAGTCACAAATAAGAAGCCATTTTAAGAAGCCATTTTAAGAAGCCATTTTAAGTAACTCTGATTGCAAGTGCATGTATGTACAGTAGGGATCCTACAGCACAGTATCAGAGGGTGGACAGTCCCTCTGGCACCCTGCTGTATGTGTAGTGTTGTACAGTATGTGCTGTAGCGCCTTCTATGACTATTGTGGTGATGCCTGCATAGATCATGTTCTACACAGTCAAATCCTACAGTTTGTCATTTGAACTCCATTTGACTATTTTACTGATTTCCGCCTCAAACCAGACCCAAGCTAAACTGCTTGTAACATTAGAAATATGATGATCAGATGCAAAAGCAGGACGCCAGGATTTGATAGGTAACACCTTGAAGTTTTGCGTGGATTTGCTCAGATCATCGTTCAGAATAACGTCCTACACATGACAAGGAGATAAAGTCAACAATCATCAAAGCAATAATCAAATTGAGAGGTTCCATGGTCATGCCATACACCTGGAGTGTGTTGTGTCTCTCCAGGCGATGGCGAGAAGAACAGTATTTACCTGCCATGTTCCTCAGGTGTGGGTAGGAGATTCCACAGCAGAGCTTAACAACTGCAGGCAGCATGGTGCGTTGTGCTAGGTAGGCAACCAAGGCAGGGTGAGTGTGCCAGGCTCAGGGCTTTATAGGGACGCTGAAGGACGAGCTCACCAGATAAGGGATAGGTTAGGAGATAGGACTTATGCTGAACTCTGCCTACAAGGACATTTCTGCAGAGGGCCACAAGGAAGGAAACTGGGTAACCCTTTATTTTACCGCCCTGTTTCAGCTGGTGTTTAACGACAAGGAACACTATGCAACAACAAGGGGTACTTTCTGGTACTTACCTCGATGAATTCAGCACAGTTGGTAACAGCAATAGGCTACCTGGTACTAAATGGCACATCGAGATGCTTTGGTCAGTGAATCTAACTATTCAACTACTAACTATTCTAAAACTATTCAATGATCTAGTACCTGCTAATATTCAATGATCTAGTACCTGCTAATATTCAATGATCTAGTACCTGCTAATATTCAATTATCTAGCACCTGCTTCATACCGGGCTGTAAAATAAAGGGTTACTGGAAAGGACTGTACTGTAAGACTGAGACTGGATTCAACAAAAGAGCGTTATAGAGAACGGTGTAAACTACTGTATGTAAACTGCAAAACAGTTGAAAGTTGGCTTACCTGTGAACCTTCAAGGTTCATATACAAGGCTCAAGGCTGTATGTACTAACACGTTGGAAGGTCTATGCAGTGCCGTCAGGAGTGACTTTTAATGTTCTCTTACTGTGACAGTGTACCTCAACATAACCATTTCCAACTGTTTTCCATATTCTACTGTTCATACACTCTAGATGCAAACTGTAGTCATCGGTCCTGTGTGAGTCCCGTACTAAAAGATTATGTGTTTTCATTTTGTTAATTCATGTTTCCCAGTACATAAATTAAACAAGTTTTCTCTAACTGAGTGCCCCAAATATGATATGGCATGCATACCGAGAGAATAAACGAGATACTTAGAGAATAAAGCTATTGATAATTGGTGATAGTTATATTCCTAAAGATGTGTCTCTTCAAGGTCCATTGTAATTCCACATCAGCCAAATCAACTTCCATTTCTTCAAAAAGATGTTAAAAAAGTTCTGGTTCCTTGTGAGACCAAATAAAAACAAGCATCTTACATAATAAACTAGAGGCCCGCAGATAGAGCTCTATGCAACCAGAGATGGAAGCGAATTCTGAGGACGAGCGTTTGCCCCAAGCTACAGCCGTTAATATATGCTTTTGTAGTCGTGCTTCATCCTTTTTCTCTGGCTGTCAGAAATAAGAGTGCCTTCCAAACAAATAACCTGAGGTCATCGGAAGGGTGCTTCCTCTGAAGCTTTTTTATAACAAAACTGTACCTTACATAAACGCTACCACATGGGGTGTACTGGAGGACAACCAGTTCAGCTGTCCATGCAGGAATGAATTGCTCCCAATCACGGTTTCATGGTTGCCTCTGACACATTCACATTTCAGTGTTGTCCCTGTGAGAAATGTTTTTAACCTGTTTTTTTTTACTCCATACAAACTCATATTTCCTTTCTCCTCACATTGAAATGTACTGTACTGTATGGCGGTAAGCCAGCAGAATGTGTGTTACCTTCACTCGAAGTTTCTCAAGGGAAGAGAGAGAGAGCGAGAGCGAGAGAGAGAGAGAGAGAGAGTGGGATGGTGTGAGTGGGCTGGGCCTGTTATGCAGAGTGAGCATGCCAGAGGTTTCTGACCATTCTCGCCTTTTGGACAGAGGCCTGAAATGTGACCATGAGAAGACAGCTCAAGATTAAAGTGTTAAAGCACCTTTCCCTCTAAAGGACAGCTGTCACGTATGAAGATAAGCTAGTTATTGCAAATATACAAACATAAATCACAAATGTGCACGTTTCATCGCAGGATTTCATTTTCAAAGAAGAGACAGGGGATATACAGAGACAGGGGATATACAGTGCAGTAGAGTAAGTGGGTCTCCCATGAATTACATGAAATGGACAAAGACAAAAGTTGGAGATACACTGCAAGAACACGGAGCTACGTGGCGTTACCAATCTGAATAGGTAACTCACCACAAAGAGCACTAGCATTCGCGCCTAAATTGCTTACATGTGAATGATTTCATCTACATCTGACATTTTTGAACGGTCAAATTGCTCGTGAATTGTGTTCCCTGACCAACTGTACATTACATGGATTACTGGATGATTCTAGCTCACCACTGATCCATGAACTTATCCAAGAGCTGTCATGAGCAGTCAAAACCTCTTAAAGGTCTTCAGTCTGGGCAGTCAATACCTTTTAAAGGTCTTCAGTCTGGGCAGTCATGGGATTCACGCTGGGTGTGCCACTCAAGTCACTATCCAGAGGGAAACTGATTGTAGGTCAAAAAGTGGTACAGTATTTGATTGACTTGGTCAAGCAATTTCGTACGGTATGTGAGGGAAGAAATGAAGCAGGAATTGAATTAGGCCAAATCATGTTTTTATCTAAAGCCTACCCTAGGGTACACTCAATAGCACTTCTTGACAATTTAACAACCACAGTCTCAGTAAACCAAGCTACGACTAGATCTTTGTCTGCCGACAAGCATCCTCCCATCCTCCCTCTCTCACTCTCTCCCTCTTTTCTCTTTCTCTCTCTCTGTCTCTCTCTCTCTCGCTCTCTGTCTCTCTCCCCTCTCATCCCCGTCCTGTCCTGTCCACAGAGACAGATCCTGCGGTCCTGGCCCTGAAAAAGTTTTAATAACGTCCTCAGTGTGAGGCGTGGCACTGCACACTCCATCCTCCCTTCCTTCCCAAACACCTGGCAGTGTCCCCCATCCCCTCCCCCTCCCCCTCCCCCTCCCCCCCCCCTCCCCCTCCCCCCCCCCCCCCCCCTCCCCCTCCGGATCTGGCAGAGCGCCAGGGAATCGCTGCCTCTTATCAGGTGAAACTAACAGGTGTCCTTGAGTGAGGGGTAAAAATGACGCGAATGCTGAACTGTTGACCAGGCCTTAACACCGCCACATGGACGTCCACGCGGGCCACCTCTGGTCAACCCTCACACACCTGTACAGCTCTGCTTTCACATCCCCACAGTGACAGAATTGATATACACTCTACATGAGGTCTCATCTCCACAGAAGAGCAACGTTTTAAAGGTTAATGCCAGGGGATTTGGTATCTTGAATCAACTCACGTTATTTTATGTATTTTATGTATTTTTTTTATGTCAATGGGTTTAACCATACACTGTCAAATATAATGAGCTGCTTTTAGTTCAATAATGCATAAATAAAACACTAACCCTAAATTATACATGAGACAGCAGGTGCATCTTCCCCTCTGCACAATCAAATTGAAGATAACATTTAGACAAAACTGTAGAATCAAGATGAACTCATATAAAATGTATATCGCAGGCAACAATATACATGGGTTGCATCGAAAAGCTGCTGTCCAAGGTTACAATGAAAAGACTGATCAACATGAAATGAATCATTTATTATTTATTATGTACTCCATAGATACTGTTGGTGTTTATATAAACAACCCATTATTTTAACAAGCCTGTTGGAGACATCAGAAAATATTACAACACATTCACATCAAAAGCACACAGATGTGGAGCATATAATTGAATTCCATTTGCAGAAAAAAAAAAACAACCATTCTAAAAGTATCATCACATGGAGCTGTTCATGACTGCACGTGAACTACACGTGACTTCCCCCTACCTACATACGTGACATATGACGAGGGCAAAAGCATGAGTTATGGAGATCTAATCACTGACGTCATCCTTCTGAAGAGTCTGGTCTTGAGGAGGATGTTGAGTTTCAGAATGAACCTCAAGGACCTCGGCGTCTCCAATCATCTCTACAAGAGACAAATGAAGCTTAGAGGAGCGGACAAGAGCAACAACAAAAAACACATAGCTAGGTCATCATTGGTCCTCTGTGGCTCAGTCGGTAGAGCATGGTGCCGACAACGCTTAGATTGTGGGTTCAATTCCTGCTGGGACCACGTATACTGAAAAATGTATGCACTCACTGCAATGTAAGTCGCTTTGGATAAAAGCGTCAGCTAAATGGCAGATGCAAATGAGAACTGGTTCCCAATTGACTTATTTGGTTAAATAATGGTGACATAAAATAAAAAGCTATCCTACAATACATGGTTGCATAAGGTGCTGTTGTGTGTGTTATTTTGCATCCAGTATGTCTTTATTTATAGTTATCAGGGGCCACTGCTAACGTATATTTCGTATGTAGTCTCTACCCTATTGTATGTAGTCTCTACCCTATTGTATGTAGTCTCTACCCTATTGTCGGTATGTGTTTGCTGCTTTGACATTTAAAGGATGATAGTATTAAAATGTCCAAACGATAAACCATCACTAAAGGAGTTGTCTTTCTGAAGTACTTGTTTATCGAAGTAAAATGCTTTCAAGCGAGAGAAGGACAGAGAGGCTTTGTTGCCCTTCAGGACCTTTGTCTAAGACTTCACAAAGGCAAGACTGGAACAACAACTTTAAAAGTGTTGTGTGGCATTTGTTCGAGGCCATCATCAAAGTCAGTGAAACAGACACTCTCAGAGGTGGAACATCTAATGTTGGGTTCTACGACACTGTCTGTCCCCAGCACTCCTCTTACTGTGTGTAGGTGACTTGGTGTGATTATATGAATCACAGAGAGACGGCGTCTCTCCTCCTCCCAGTGAGCCCAGAGCCAGACAGAGTCATTATGGCAGCCAAACGAGACACTAATGATTCCTTTTGTGTCATACATGATCATGATAATCTGAATTATACAAGGCACAGTAGGGGTGGTAATGAATCAATTACCTGGTTTGTCATCACCGGCCCGGTGCTGCCTTTGGAGGTAACTATGGAAGCAGACAAACCATTTATGGTCATGTTCTGTAACCACATTCAACGTACAAGGACATTTCCATGCGCCAATACGTCTTTGTACTGTGTGTGATTGGGAGGGAACAGAAGAGAGTCTCAGGAGAGGTTTGAAAAACCACAACAGCCAAAACCAACCTCTGTTTCTGCCGCTGCTGGCCACAGGTAGAGATGGGTACAGGAAGAGATGGACATGTACGTGGATGAGGTGTCTGGGTCTGATACAACCCCTGCTGGTGCCTGGAGAACGCACTGTCCTCCATGGCCTGCTGTATCAGCCCCATCACAAGGTCCTTCTCTGTGGAGAAAACAGTGGGTTAGAAAAAAAATGTTATGTCAGGTAAAAAAAAAAAAAGAAGAAAAGTACTGGTAGTACTGTATTTACTCCTGGGGGTGCACTGGAATGGGTTTACACACAGCAAACCCGAAATAGTGCTTCTGCTGTACCACGTCAGATCATTATAAATATGCAATATGAACCAAACCGTTGGTTTCAATGTTATCTCAGAATCGGGACATGCCTCATGTAACCAGCGGGGTTTCAACCAGGATCCTCTTGCATAGATGAACCTGACGTAAACTCTGATACCAAAAGCCTACGTCTGGGGTACACCGCACTGCAGGGCTACTATATAATAGATGCCATTTAGCTGATCACCTCTGCTGCACTACGCAGCGTGCTACGGCCTGTGACCTCCTTTCCGATAAAAGTTGGGGGATTAGTATATTATATATTATATATGTCATACCCCTCTGGCCTGCAAGCAGCAGCCACTGCTGAACCAGAGATAAGGAGTCCGTCTGGAGGATCTGACAGAGGAGCTCCAGAACCTGGGAACAGAAAACCCAAGCCAGCATGATCATAAATACACAGGGGGAGAAATGGCACCAGCTTGCTTGGCAGATGTTTGACATAGAAATGAATAATAAACCAATGGTCCAATTACTGCAACGGGAAGGATTTTCAGATGGGCCCTGGTTAATAGAAATGTGTTATTCTTCTCTGCGAACATGGAAATGGGATAAAAAGAAATAGATTCTCTGTTTATTTCTATGAAAATGACCCATGATTTAGATATGCGTGTTTATTTGGAAGGACCCTGGTTCGGAAGGGCCTTGGTTTACAGAAATGTGTTTTTCTTCTGTGCAAAACATGGAAATGTGATTGCCTTCTTGGACCCATAGGGCATCGTTGCTTCTGATCTTCAGAAAATGAACTAATACATTTAGTTTACTTCTATGAACTACTGTCACTTTGATCCAGACACAGAAGCACTCCTGGTGTTCTGTTCAAATGAGTACAGAACTATAAAAAAGTGTCTGGCATCAACAGAAGTTCCAACATCGTATTTCTCTCTCTATTTCAACTCCACTGTCTATTTCAACTCCACTCTCTATTTCAACCCCACTGTCTTAGTTTCAACCCCACTGTCTTAGTTTCAACCCCACTGTCTTAGTTTCAATCCCACTGTCTTAGTTTCAACCCCACTGTCTTAGTTTCAACCCCACTGTCTTAGTTTCAATCCCACTGTCTTAGTTTCAACCCCACTGTCTTAGTTTCAGTCCCACTGTCTTAGTTTCAGTCCCACTGTCTTAGTTTCAACCCCACTGTCTTAGTTTCAATCCCACTGTCTTAGTTTCAACCCCACTGTCTTAGTTTCAGTCCCACTGTCTTAGTTTCAATCCCACTGTCTTAGTTTCAGTCCCACTGTCTTAGTTTCAGTCCCACTGTCTTAGTTTCAACCCCACTGTCTTAGTTTCAATCCCACTGTCTTAGTTTCAACCCCACTGTCTTAGTTTCAACCCCACTGTCTTAGTTTCAACCCCACTGTCTTAGTTTCAATCCCACTGTCTTAGTTTCAACCCCACTGTCTTAGTTTCAATCCCACTGTCTTAGTTTCAATCCCACTGTCTTAGTTTCAACCCCACTGTCTTAGTTTCAATCCCACTGTCTTAGTTTCAACCCCACTGTCTTAGTTTCAACCCCACTGTCTTAGTTTCAACCCCACTGTCTTAGTTTCAATCCCACTGTCTTAGTTTCAACCCCACTGTCTTAGTTTCAATCCCACTGTCTTAGTTTCAATCCCACTGTCTTAGTTTCAACCCCACTGTCTTAGTTTCAGTCCCATCATTTGAGTACAGTAAACAACTGATGTTTTAGTTCATCTGCTTTGGTAAATGCACAGTTGTGAGCAGGAGGATAAACAGGTTAGATCAAGTCAAGTACTGTACCATGAGTTCTTGGTCGTAGAGAGCCGGGCCAGGGTGTTGCGTCTGCCGGCGGCGGTGGTGACCCTGGGAAGAGGGAGGGATGATCCTCCCTGTCTGAGCAGAGTACTGGGTCCTCCTACAGACCCTCCCTTCGTCCACAGGCTGCTGAGCGGAACACTCAGCCTCAGGAATAGAAGCACGTGTCATATTATTCTACACACGGTGATGCATTTTGGGATATTAATAAGCCTGGTGAAGCACTCTCCAGCATTGTACGATAACGGCCTGTTGACTCAAATAGATGACAAATTATTACTCTGTGATCATTGGAGTGTGACCCCACCTGCCCCATCTGTTTGAGCCAACAAAAGCAAAACGATGACATCAACAGATGTCAGACATGACATAATGATGTTTCAACTGTGGAGAATTATTAGAAGAATAAATGTTGTCACGTCGTGTACATTTTTGTCCTTCTTGGCCTGAGTAGAGACGCTGACTTTTGTTGCCAGATCTTTTAGCTCCTCCTTCCATGCCTCAGATAGCAGTGCTAAAACACAAAGAATATTACCAATGAAAACCGATTATACTCATAGTACGCTCATAGACATTTATACATTACATTTAATGCATTTAGCAGACGCCTTTATCCAAAGCGACTTACAACAAATACATTTGTTTAAGTTAGTGAATCATCTATCCAACAGTCATCATAAGAAAAAGTAATCTATGCTAGGACCAGGGGCTACTGGCAGCCACAATGCTTTTTTTTTTTTTTGGGTTAGGGTTAGTATGGGTTAGGGTTAGTACAGGAGGGTAGTAGGGGGATAAGAGGTCTCTAGGGTTAGGGTTAGTACAGGGGGGTAGTGGGGGTAAAGAGGTCTCTAGGGTTAGGGTTAGTACATGGGGGTAGTGGGGGTGAAGAGGTCTCTAGGGTTAGGGTTAGTACAGGGGGTAGTGGGGGTGAAGAGGTCTCTAGGGTTAGGGTTAGGGTTAGGGTTAGTACAGGGGGGTAGTGGGGGTGAAGAGGTCTCTAGGGTTAGGGTTAGTACATGGGGGTAGTGGGGGTGAAGAGGTCTCTAGGGTTAGGGTTAGTACAGGGGGTAGTGGGGGTGAAGAGGTCTCTAGGGTTAGGGTTAGGGTTAGGGTTAGTACAGGGGGGTAGTGGGGGTGAAGAGGTCTCTAGGGTTAGGGTTAGGGTTTGGGTTAGTACAGGGGGGTAGTGGGGGTGAAGAGGTCTCTAGGGTATGGGGTAGGGTTAGTACAGGAGGGTAGTAGGGGGATAAGAGGTCTCTAGGGTATGGGGTAGGGTTAGTACAGGAGGGTAGTAGGGGGATAAGAGGTCTCTAGGGTATGGGGTAGGGTTAGTACAGGAGGGTAGTAGGGGGATAAGAGGTCTCTAGGGTATGGGGTAGGGTTAGTACAGGAGGGTAGTAGGGGGATAAGAGGTCTCTAGGGTATGGGGTAGGGTTAGTACAGGAGGGTAGTAGGGGGATAAGAAGTCTCTAGGGTATGGGGTAGGGTTAGTACAGGAGGGTAGTAGGGGGATAAGAAGTCTCTAGGGTATGGGGTAGGGTTAGTACAGGAGGGTAGTAGGGGGATAAGAAGTCTCTAGGGTATGGGGTAGGGTTAGTACAGGAGGGTAGTAGGGGGATAAGAAGTCTCTAGGGTATGGGGTAGGGTTAGTACAGGAGGGTAGTAGGGGGATAAGAAGTCTCTAGGGTATGGGGTAGGGTTAGTACAGGAGGGTAGTAGGGGGATAAGAAGTCTCTAGGGTATGGGGTAGGGTTAGTACAGGAGGGTAGTTGGGGGATAAGAGGTCTCTAGGGTATGGGGTAGGGTTAGTACAGGAGGGTAGTGGGGGGATAAGAGGTCTCTAGGGTATGGGGTAGGGTTAGTACAGGAGGGTAGTAGGGGGATAAGAGGTCTCTAGGGTATGGGGTAGGGTTAGTACAGGAGGGTAGTAGGGGGATAAGAGGTCTCTAGGGTATGGGGTAGGGTTAGTACAGGAGGGTAGTAGGGGGATAAGAGGTCTCTAGGGTATGGGGTAGGGTTAGTACAGGAGGGTAGTGGGGGGACGAGGAGGTCTTTAGGAGGGACCATTAAGATGTAGCGACAGTGAGAACCCAACACAGTCCATCCATGACCTCACCTGTTCACCTGTTCACCTGTTCCTCACCTGTTCACCTGTTCACCTGTTCCTCACCTGTTCACCTGTTCACCTGTTCCTCACCTGTTCACCTGTTCCTCACCTGTTCACCTGTTCCTCACCTGTTCACCTGTTCCTCACCTGTTCTGTGTTTGTTGTTGCTGTTAGCTCCGTAGAAGCCAAGGCCAAACAGCGAGGGGAAAGGTGCCCCTGAGCTGCTCTTGAACACCTGGCTCTTTAGGAGTGGATGTGGGAACAAGGAGGTAGTGACACACCAGTCATCGTTTACCATGCATACTGGGTTCCCGTTCAGCCCTGTGAAAATTAAAGTCAAAAGATTAAACATTCCCCATAGAAGGATGGTCAGCCCTGTGAAAATTAAAGTCAAAAGATCAAACATTCCCCATAGAAGGATGGTCAGCCCTGTGAAAATTAAAGTCAAAAGATCAAACATTCCCCATAGAAGGATGGTCAGCCCTATATGAAAATTAAAGTCAAAAGATCAAACATTCCCCATAGAAGGATAGTCAGCCCTATATGAAAATTAAAGTCAAAAGATTAAACATTCCCCATAGAAGGATGGTCAGCCCTGTATGAAAATTAAAGTCAAAAGATTAAACATTCCCCATAGAAGGATGGTCAGCCCTGTATGAAAATTAAAGTCAAAAGATCAAACATTCCCCATAGAAGGATCCTCTTTGGATAAAAGCGTCAGCTAAATGGCATATGCAAATGAGAACTGGTTCCCAATTGACTTATTTGGTTAAATAATGGTGACATAAAATAAAAAGCTATCCTACAATACATGGTTGCATAAGGTGCTATTTGTGTGTTATTTGTGGCTCAGTTGGTAGAGCATGGTGCTGACAACACTTAGGTTGTGGGTTCGATTCCCGCTGGGACCACGTATACTGAAATGTATGCACTCACTGCAATGTAAGTCGCTTTGGATAAAAGCGTCAGCTAAATGGCACATATACATAAGGATGCCTGCCTGTGTGTTCAGGGTTTAGAGTACAGTACGGTCTCCGTTTCATTATATACTGTATGTGTACAGTCACGCTCCCTCACATGCGAGGGAATCAAAGCTGGACCGTAGGAATCACGTCCACGTCATGAGATAGAGCGAGGGGGCCCCAGCTGTGACCAAAGGAAGGTGTCCCTTTCATAAGATCCACAGGGAAGACATACACTTCAACACTTCAACACAATCTGAAACTCTTAGATGGAGTCTACAGTGCTACCGCTGTGGAGTCGACGACAGGCCATGGAACGCTTGAAAATACAAGTTTCTATCAGAAGTGCATCGAAAGTCGAATGTCCTATTTGACCAATGTGAAAATGTCTCCTTTCTGTGCTATAGCAAGTAGGTTTTTTAGTGTTATACTGGAGCCTTGACCGGACACTTAGTATAGTCTACAGAACCATGATAATCATGTCATTCTTATCAACGGCAATATCGATTTGCATGATTAGTGTGTAACTAATTATCCTCATTAAGCTTTTCCCCCCCATAATAGTGAACATTACCACCCGTCTTGTCAAAATGAACAGCCTCTGGAGAAATCAGCAGTGGAGAAGAAGCTAATTTAATTACAAAGCAATTCAGTGAGATGCTGATAAGCACATCATATGCAAATCAGAAGAAATAAGATGCATTTTAGACAGATTTTTGTGGCAACTGATGACTCCATAAAGAAAGTAAACTATGAACATGAATAAATAACAATGTGTTATTTGCCAATCAATCAGTCAACTGTTTGGAATGTGGTATTATTACACTGCCCCCCCCCCCCCCTACATTTAACATAAACACCATATTATTTTTCAATATGGACAATATGTACTTTGTTTGTTTGACGAACAAACATGATGGAAAAGCTAGAAATGACATGATAAATTGATCAGCTATATGGTTTAACTGAATTGAATATAATGATAAATACCTTATAATTGAAAGAGGATAAATTCGACTCTTGTATAAAACAGTTCAGCAGTGACTCATCAGATTAATATATTCCTGAGTAAGGATTAATGGTAACCAAGCTCGGTCATTAAACACATTTGTTGCCAAGAATCACTCAGGCTCTTTCTTTCAATTGTCCGTGTGAACGAACACAGCGAACGGAACAAATGAAACAATGTATCCCTGTGAATCAGAGTCACGATGCGTAACCTCTTCTTGCAACAAGCCTGAGGAAAACCTGCTGAGGTTTGTGATTTATTAGTTCTTTATTTATTTACTTGTTCCACCCTCATTTATCACTGAGATCGAATGTCATTTACAAGAGCGGCCTGGTACATACAGACCCAGTACAGTCCAAATGCACCGTAGTGTGCGAATGCTTGGCAGTTACGACAGCAACTCAAAGAGTAATATAATAAGCCATTGTAATGTACTGTTCAACAATGATGTATTCTTGGCAGCAATGATGAACAATGAAATTACAGTTTGACTTGGCGGCGTATAGTAAAGTCTGTTAGCATTTTGTTGAAATTCCTTGGCCTGCATGTTTTGTACGGCTGCTCACCTTGGATGTGGGTGACTCTGTGAGGGTGGGGGTTGTGACGGGAGAAGAATGAATGGTGACTCAAGGCACCAAAGCGTGGACTGCCTTTACTGGGCAGCCTGGAGACGTCCGCGGTGAGTGGCACCGCTCTGTCACGACCGCCGCTCCTCTCGAACATTCTCCCGTCGTCACGGTTATCTCGGCTGTTCGAGGTTGACATATCAGGATAAGTGAATCTGGAATACAACACAAAGTTAGTAGTCGTTGACTGGAACAGATTTTTAGACCGAAATGCCTTTGTTTTGTTTATGAAACGTTAAAACAAATGGATTTGTATTACAATTTTTTTTTTTTTTTTGTAATTTGTAATTTAATTACAAACTTTTCATTGTGTGAATGTACAGTACAATGTATATTTACATTAGCAACACAAATATTTTGTTATTATTATTATAGTTTAATAAGTATTGATTAAACTCTATTAATACTATTAATAATCTATTAATGACTGTAGAAACTTGTGTCCAATGCATAATGCCGAGGTTGGCTAATGAACCCAAACGTGTTTGAAACGGAAGCTTATTTTGAAATGTCTAGTCTATCTATATTGATATGATGTGGAAAGAAATAAAAATGTCCAAATGCTGAAGTTGAGAAAAGTTAGTAAACTGTCACCTTACCTCCGAAACTCCGAGCAGGCTCTCCGTGTTCTCCCCCCTGCACTCCAGGTCCACTGTGTTCAGTGTTGCTAGGAGACCTGCTCTCAACATTAAGAGAAAAACACCTTACACAATGGCTGAATGACTTGCACTCAAAAGTGATATCTTTCTTTTAAAACATACATATAAACATATAAAGGTTTGCCAGGTTTACGAGGTCACATTTGATAATACTGAATGAACGCTCCTTTCAGGGAACTGAACAGCGTGTGCTTCAGAAGGATTCCGTTTGAACATAATCTTAAAAGGAAAATTCACAACTAACTGTATAATGGTGGAACCTCATTTTCATTTCATACAGCAGCACAAAAGGGCAGATGTGTCTGCAAATGGAACATGCATAGAGCCATATAATTGGTATTCATAATTAGTATATATATATATATATGGCTAATGAACGTTGACGATATTTCAAACACGTTTGGGTTCATTAGCCAATTATTATGCATTATGCATTGGACACAAGTTTCTACAGTAATTAATAGATTATTAATAGTATATATATATATATATGACGGTGATGACATTGATGGGCTCGCACACTGCTACTCCGACTACCTGAACTTCTGTGAAGACATTGTTGTTCCCACAAAAACTGTGCGCTGCTTTCCAAACAACAAGCCTTGGATTACCAGCGATGTCAAGGCCCTCCTCAATAAGAAAAAGAGGGCGTTCAAAGAGGGGGACCTAGCAAAGCTGAAGCACGCACAAGGGGAACTCAAAGTCGAGCTGAAAGAGGCGAGGGAGTTATACAGAAGGAAGGTAGAGAGGAAGTTGCAGCAGAACAACGTGCGAGAGGTGTGGGATGGGATGAAGATGATGACGGGCATGAGGAAGAGCAGTAGCTGTGTTGAGGGAGGTCGAGACAGGGCCAATGAACTGAACCAGTTCTACAACAGGTTCGACCACCCAGCTGCGGTGGCCTACCCCACCCCCTCTCCAGGAGCTGTCTCTGTCGGCGTGCAGGGCCATTCTACACCTCTCCCCCACCTCACACAGCCCCCCATCTCCCAACACCCCCCATCATCAAAGGCGTCACCGACCTCAATCACCAGCCATCAGCCACTGTCTACTGGAGCGCCCAGGGACAAAGAACCACCCCACCACCCACCCCCCCCTCCCTCCCAGCCCCTCCCCCCTACAATCACGGCAGACCAGGTGCGATCGGGACTAAAGCGACTTAACCCCAGGAAGGCAGCGGGTCCAGACAAAGTGTGTCCCAGACTGCTCAAGACCTGCGCTGCCGAACTGGGAGAGCCGCTGAGGTACTTATTTGACCTGAGTCTACGTCTTGGTAGGGCCCCAACACTGTGGAAGACATCATGTCTTATCCCTGTCCCAAAGAAGCCACACGCAAAATAACTCAATGACTTCAGGCCTGTCGCACTCACCTCACACATGAAAACAATGGAGAGACTGCTTCTACATACACTCAGACCCCAGGTTAGCCATGCACTGGACCCACTACAGTTTGCATACCAGGAGAAGGTTGGAGTAGACGATGCCATCACATATCTACTGCACAGGACGCATTCTCACCTGGACAAAGGGAAAAGCGCTGTGAGAATCATGTTCTTTGATTTTTCCAGTGCTTTCAACACCATCCAACCCCTCAGATTGGGAGACAAGCTCCTGCAGATGGGTGTGGACGCCCACCTGGTATCCTGGATCACTGACTACCTGACAGGGCGGCCACAGTTCGTCAGACTGAAGGACTGCCTCTCGGACACTGTGGTATGCAACACCGGAGCACCACAGGGAACTGTGCTCTCTCCTGTCCTGTTCACCCTGTACACGTCTGACTTCTGCTACAACAAAGAGTCATGCCACATGCAGAAGTTTTCG
>NC_139670.1:2483213-2522277 GCF_951799395.1 Argentina silus | reverse complement strand
GTCTCATGTCTCCCACTGGATGCGGAGAAGAAGTGTACCTTCTCGTCGCAAAGACGACATCTGTGGGAGTACTGTAGTACTGTAGTAACATCCCTTGGACTACTCAGTGATCACTGAAAGACATTTTTGTGCACAAACTGTAATGACGCTGTAAGAAGATACTTTGTAGAAACAACCAAATGGCAAATCAACAGCAATGGGGAACACGAAAATTACTCCAGAGGCTTTCAAGAGATGTTACAATATTACAACTTAACTCGCCAGGAGTTCATCGACTCCTACAACATCCAGCCTCTGGTCTACATCCGGAGTTACCGTCAAGTGCGAAGACCACATTCGTTTTAATGTATGCCATCATTTTTGTCTTGGCTCTTGTTGGGAACAGTTTGGTTGTTTACGTAGTTGTGCGAAAAAGAGCAATGCAGACGGCCACAAACATGTTCATATGCTCTTTAGCGGTGAGTGACCTGCTCATCACTTTTTTCTGCATACCGTTCACCTTGTTACAAAACATCTCGTCGGAATGGCTGGGAGGTGAGTTCACAGCATCACACCTTCGTGTCAAATTAAAACCAGCTGCAATGTTTGTTTGTTGTTTTTTGACACTGATATTTTGTCAAGAAATGTTGTCATATGTTTTTTGACATGATAATTGATTGTTTTTGTTGAGGATGATAGTAGTAGAAGTAGTGTATTCGTATTTGTATTCGTATTAGTATTACTCTCAGCCATGAGTCATAATTCACAGTGTTGTTGATTGACTGACACCCATAGGATTGTACTTTATGACTTCCATGCATGTACTAAACTGTCACTACTACACATTATAGTGTGAGGGTTTATTCACATGTTGCTAGATTGGAGAGCAAGCAACATATCACCAGTGTTGATGTCAAGAGTTTGGGGTGGTAGTGGTATTTATAGCTACAATAATGAGAGCATTTTTTACATCCTTTGTAATGTCTACTTGCTTGTTCTCCATAGCAACGAGTGACCAAGGGCAACGCATCTTTCCCTAATGAGCTGAGGTCTGAGCTCTAAAATTACTTGGAGAGAAACTCTGTACCAGTTATTTGATGATGTTGATTAATCAAATAACGGGTACAGATTATTATTAACTGGTACAGTTGATTATGTTATTATGTTGCCACACAGTGTTCTAGTTGGAAAACTGAGACATGAACATTCACACACACACACACACACACACATTTCACACACACACATCTCTCACGAAGATCTCCATTTTTCATTTCTCATCTAGTCTCATTCACCTTCAAATCAATCTTCATTAGCCAATATGAAACTACTGGATTTGAGTCTTAATTGAACGCACACTTATTAAAAAAGGCTCAAATGGCAACCGCTTTCAACGTAATCACCACCCAAGACACCCAGGCCCAGAGGCACTCTCTGAGTCTGAGGGATTAACTTCAACCTGAACAAGAGCAGTGGAGAGAAACCTGAGTCTCCACGACGGGGATGTGATCTTGTTTGACCCCTCTGGTTCTTGTTCTTTTAGGCGTCCTGGTTTGCAAGACCGTCCCTTTCGTGCAGACCACGGCCATAGTGACGGGCATCCTCACAATGACGTGCATCGCTGTGGAGAGGTACCAGGGCATTGTCTACCCCTTGAAGATGAGGAGACAGTACACACCTAAAAGAGCATACAAGATGTTAGGTATGCTGGCGTAAGGCCATACACTCTCTATGCTGTTGTTGTTGTTGTTGTTGTTGTTGTTGTTGTTGTTGTTGTTGACCTAAAGAGGATAAGGCAACTGTCAAAAGGCACACGAATTGTAAGAGGATGGTGTGAGAGTAATGATGTTAACACCAGTGTTTATCACTACATACTGTTCTGTGAGAATGGGCTGCTGTGGAAAGAGGTTCGGTGTGTGTGTGTGTGTGTGTGTGTGTGTGTGTGTGTGTGTGTGTGTGTGTGTGTGTGTGTGTGTGTGTGTGTGTGAGAGATTAAGGCACACACACACAGTATTGTACATTGAGTATTGAGCATGTCTCTTGTTTGTGTAGGACTTGTATGGATTACATCAGTGATTGTGGGGTCCCCTATGCTGTTTGTGCAGCAGCTCGAGGTGAGTCAAGCCATGCTACAGTCGGCAGTTGGCACTGTTAAATGGGTTAACAGTGACTGGTTATTCTTTGGTGGAGAAATTTGCGACGAATACAATTTTTCAAGGAGCGGACAAAGGAAGTTTACAAAGGTTTAAGTAAATTAGAACCGTGATCTCATGATGTCTTTTTTTTTAGCTTGTCAACAGTTCACCATCGTCCCATTCTTCGCACATGACAACATCACCAATATCACAACAACAGCATGACGCATGTCCCAAATCAAATATCCGGTAGAGAAAGTGTCAGTGTGTGTGTGTGTGTGTGTGTGTGTGTGTGGGGGGGGTGAGTGTCAATTCAACAGTCAATTCTGCATATGTGTTTGCATTGGGAAGGCAGAGATACAACAAATGCTAACATTTTTAAAAGGTTGACTACAGATTTAACCTCCTTTGAAATCACAGTACACATGCTGTTTGAATACAGTAAATATGATCTACGGCAGAGCAGATAAAACAAATGAGTTACAACATATTTAAAGGGTTGATTACAGATTTAACCTCCTTTGAAAGTTTTATGTACAGTATGCCACACTCAAATGGCACCGTATACAAAGTCTATCCCAAGCTGATCTCTTCAGTCACATCAGAATACAGACTTCCCATTGTACCCTAACCTAACCTACCCTACCCTTTCCTACCCCTAACCTACCCTACTCTATCCTACCTTTTACTACCCCTACCCTACCCTACCCTTACCCCTACCCTACCCTACCCTATCCTACCCTACCCCCCCAACCCCCCAGGTGAAGTACGACTTCCTGTATGACCACTACCATGTGTGCTGCCAGGAGGGCTGGCGGTCCCAGACCCACAGGCAGGTGTACACCACCTTCATCATGGTGGCCCTGTTCCTGATGCCCCTGGCCGCCATGCTCTTCCTCTACACACGGATCGGCATCGAGCTGTGGGTCCGAAAGAGGGTGGGAGACTCCTCTGTCCTCAGCACCATGAACCACAGGGAGATCAACAAAATATCACGGTACAGAGACACAGACACTACATGTACACTATACTATACTATAGTATTGTATATTATTATACCGTATATCAGTTGTATACTACTATACTACACTACACTACACTACACTACACTACACTACACTACACTACACTACACTATACTATACTATACTATACTATACTATACTATACTATACTATACTACACTACACTACACTACACTACACTATACTATACTATACTATACTATACTATACGACACGATACTATTCTATTACACTGTATATTAGTTGTGTTATTAAACCTGTGTCATAATGCTTTGGTTATTATAGAAACAGAGATATGTTAATATGTATTGAGTTGAACCATTTTATGAGGTTGAGTTGTTTGTTTGTCAGAGCCGCAGCAGAGGGGGACAAACAGCATCAGCGTGACACAGGCGGCGACGTGACAATGTTGTTGGTTTTACGTTCGTAGGAAGAAGAAACGAGCTGTCAAGATGATGATCACAATTGTTGTGCTGTTCACGATCTGTTGGGCCCCCTTCCACACAGTGCACATGCTGTTTGAATACAGTAAGTATGGTCTACGGCAGGTAACACAAGTGAATTACAACATATTTAAAAGGCTGATTACAGATTTAACCTCCTTTGAAATCACAAATACTAAGTATTAAGTACAGTATGCCACACTCAAATGGCACCGTATACAAAGTCTATCCTAAGCAAGCTGATCTCTTCAGAGTCACATCAGTATAAAGACTTCCCATTGTCCCCCCTCCCTCCCCCCCACCCCCCCACCAGTGACAGCAGAACTAACCAGCATTGATGCAGATGAAGCGCAAATTAATGTACTTTTGAATTCAACGTCAAATCTTTTCCATGATTACCAGAATTAGTTGATCTTGACTCTTGCTGCAGAATTCTTCTTTTTCTTTTTTTTCCCCTCACCCCAATGATATTTCCCCAAACACTTCAAACTAATCTCCTAATCGTCTTTGCGTTCACATCAGATGACTTGGAGAAGAATCACAACGAGGTGACCGTCAACATGATCATCGCCATCGTCCAGGCCATCGGGTTCTTCAACTCCTTCAACAACCCCATCGTCTACGCGTTCATGAACGAGAACTTCAAGAAGAGCTGTGTGTCCACGCTCTCGTGGTGCCTCAGGAAGACCGACCAGCAGGGCCGCGCCGTTGAGGTCCCCAACCTGAGGGTGCAGTTCATTAAACCACTGAAGAGGGAGGCCTTCCTGGAAACTGGGAGCCATGACGGCTCCAAGCAGCAGAACAGGGCCCCGGCAGAGAACAACCCCTCCGTGTCCTCCCACGGAGAGTCCTCCTCAGCGTTCACAGGGGAGAAGATCTCCACCATTCACTCTGAGCTCCTGGCTCCCAGCTCCCCTCTTGCCAAATGAAAACGGACGGGTACACATGTGTATTTGATGAGAGTTGTTTGTATCCAATGTATAGTGTGTATAGTGTGTGTGTGTGTGTGTGTGTGTGTGTGTGTGTGTGTGTGTGTGTGTGTGTGTGTGTGTGTGTGAGTGTGTGAATCACCCTAACCCTAACACACTGGATAGATTGTCAATAAGGTTGTAAGTGTGTGAAAAGCTCACATAAGACAACTTACAGCAGTAAACTCAGGGTCAGGAAGTAGGCAAGGGAGCTGAGCAATTTTGCTGGCAAGATTGGGCTGGCAGTAGTAGAGAGTCCACCACCAACACTTTCAGCCATTCAGGGAGTACTTCAACACTTTCAGCCATTCAGGGAGTACTTCAACACTTTCAGCCATTCAGGGAGTACTTCAACACCAATCCCATTCAGGGAGTACTTCAACACCAATCCCATTCATCGCCCTTCCATTTGAGCCTGTGTGTGAGTATCTCAGATGACACTGTTACTGTTCCACTAAACTGTACATACAGTATTCAGATCCAGTCCCGAAGCATCATGAATACAACTATTACGACTGTGAATGGACAGGAACTCTACTGCAGGGAAGCAGGTTTCTGAAGCACCATTTCTGGGACAGTTATAGTATACAGGTTTGAGCTGAGTAGTAGAGGTCGTCACTTTGAATAGAGTATGTTGTAGCGTGGTGTGTATTGTTGTTTACTGCGTTTCCCTGTTTGCTCTATGGAGGAAATCCATTTGGGTTATCTTAGTAATTATGTTGTAACGTTTGAGTAATTGTCTGTCATCACAGACATTGTCTGTCTCCTTTATTATAAAGGAAAAGCAGAAGGAGACCATAGGTTAATTCATTCAGTAAAATGTACTTGGCATGACCAGAAATCCAGCACAATTCTGTTCACTGTATTAGATAATTGTATAATAATTTATAAAGATAATAAAAAGGAAAGAGGTGAAAGGGGTGGAAAATACAGAATTAGAAAAGTATGCAAGTTATTTTTTATTAAGAGGCCAATTAAAATATGGTGAAAGGCCAACTGATAATCGCCGATTCACAATGGTTTGAAAAAGTTTTATTTTAATTTATTTTAACTGAAAGTTTCTCACAACTTTTGAATAAATTAAATGTGAACGCTGGACTCATTGTACCACAGAGGTTGCACAGTAAGCACTGTTGCATAGCCATACATCCAAGTCACATTGTTCTCACATCTCAGAGAAGAAACACTGTTGGGAGCCTAGGTTACACAAGCACCAATGAGTAGATTGGACTGTTTTCTGGACACAGCACAGAATTGAACACCAGCATATTGGCATTTGCAATTGCAGGATTCATTTGATTGAATCTGCTCCTAAGTGTATTTCCCCCCCCATGTTCTTTGCTAACATTTTGACGACTACTGAACATGGTTTGTATTGTGTCCATGAGCAACATTTGTAAAAAGACAGATCTACATTGTCTATGCTGTTGATTAGGTATCGTTTATGCATACGTTGATTGACTGTCTACGGTCATGGTTTTATTAATGAGCAGAGGGCTTTTGCACAAGCCTTTGTATTTGATCAGCATCCATAGGGTGCTCCTAAGATCCTGAATGTTTAGTTGTGGCTTTAAAATAAGCTTGTCATGGTAATGCTTTGTGTTATTTGGAGATATCGGAACGCAACTAGTGATATACTATAAGGACGTGATGCAAGTATATTTCACTGTGCGGGAATTTGTCAAAAGTTGAGTTTTGGAGCGTTATCAAAGATTAAATCCTACCTCTGTGGCCTACAGTAATGTATATCTATTGTCATATTTGTCTAAAATATTGTAGCGATGGGGCTACACAGTTAGCATTGTGCCTTCCTGCTCCTGCCATGCATTGTGCTCAGGCTTCGCGGTGTTCAGGACTGTAACCATGGTGACACCGCTGTTCGGTCCGAAGACCCCTGCGTTACATTTCATGTTCAGTAAGTCTTTGTCTCTCAGCTTGCTAATCAATAAAGAGACTGTGAAAGCTAATTTGCGTCTCACTTCACTGATCGCCACAGCATGTTACATATTTTGATAAAGCTTGATCAGCTTTTAATAACATTGATTGGGTTTCTTCACCGTTGACTTAGCCAAATCAATATTCTTACTTTAGCATTCACTTATTGTACATGGTAAGCATGTAGCCATAATGTTTTTGCTGGTGCAAAAAGGTTATTCAACACACAGTTGTGGTGTAATGTCTCACCTGTCATTTACACTCACCTGCCTTCCTTAGGTACACCTGTTCAACTGCTCTTAACGCAAATATCTAATCAGCCAATCACATGGCAGCAACTCAGTGCATTTAGGCATGTAGACCTGGTCAAGACGACCTGCTGAAGTTCAAACCGAGCATCAGAATGAGGAAGAAAGGTGATTTAAGTGACTTTGAACGTGGCATGGTTGGTGGTGCCAGAGGATCACATTGTTCTCACATCTCAGAGAAGAAACACTGTTGGGAGCCTAGGTTACACAAGCACCAATGAGTAGATTGGAATAGATTGGACTGTTTTCTGGACACAGTTTAATCCTACGTCTTGGGTCCACCTCACCTCATGTCAGTCAAGACAAACCGTGTCCGGACCACAACAGCTACACTATCATTTGCAGTTTTTTTTTTACAATCCTTCGGTCAAATCTGTTGTGTTGTGCTTCCTCTGAGTCATGATACAAGCAGGCATGTGTGTCTGCATTGGTAAGGCATAGATAAAACAAATGAACATATTTGAAAGGAGGATTACAGGTTTAACCTCCTTTGAAATCACAGTATCACAAGTATTTAGCACAGTGAAGTCACACCGAAAATGGCCCCCAATACTCTCGATTGTAGACAATTGATAGACATAGTTTAAACTCTCAAATCAGGAAAATTAAAGGACATCTTCACACTCCTCCTTTTACATATACTTTATTCACTTGTTCAACCAAAAATATGTACATATACACACACACAGAAAAAGAAAAGCTAATTTTTCTTACAGTAGATATAGATGGAGTGAGAAAGACACACCACAGCCGCTTCCCCCAGGCCTGGCTCATCCTTCACATGCTGTCAGATCATGGTGACCTGTTGCGCGCTTGCATTTTGTGCGAGAACAGTCTTCGCTCTCTAGAGAGATGATTCTGTTATGTAACACACGTTTAAACAATGGTATGACAAATCATCAAGAGACTGGCATTAAAGGCTAGCAAGAAAAGCACTGGGAAACACTGAATATAGAGTGGGTAGATTCACATGCCTCTTGCATACACAATGTGTGTGTGGGAGATTATTTGTAATAGAGTACAAAATGGAGTTATCGCAATTCAACTCTGATCCTGCTGTTTATCAACTATGAGGTAATGTTGCTTGATAAACCTGTGAATACTTAAGTCGTACACAGGGGGATGTTTTAAATGTTGCATTTAAAAAAAAAAAAGCTAAACTCTAAATGCCAAACCAAATGAAGTCAGGTCCATTCATTGTTCACATTGTCCTTCTGGCCTCTGAAAACAAATGTATTCAGCAAAATCAGCATAAAACGTTTATGCATTCACCCTCAGGCAAGATGGGGGAAAAGAAAAATAATCGTCTACAGTTCTCTGTATTTCTTACACAACTGAAACATAATTTTCACTATTGAAAGTCAAAAAGACGAGCATAGAAAACACTGCATAGCACACTATCCTGCTCGAGTGGTAAAAAGCGAACAAGAAAACAATACAACAAGACAACAATACAACAAGACAACATCAACTGTCAAGAACCTTGACTCCCGTTTCGTCACGCCTCCACTGGGAAAGACGTGCCACCTTGACAGGCACTTGACTGTCTGTAGTGTTGTTGTTGACACGACAACCATAACAAATGGAAAAGTTATGGAAAATGGAAAACAACAAGCCAGAGGCGACATTTGAGGCTTCATTTATATATAATAAAAAAAAAAAAAAAAAAAAAAAAAAAACTCAAGTCCAACATTTTAAGGCACTCTTGTGCACACACTTCTTAACTGAGACCTGTCGGCCCCTCTCACTTATTCATACCCATGCCCCTAATCCTCCTGCCGCCCCCAGACACCCAGAACAATCCCTCTGTAAATGAGCAGCACTTAAACGGTTATTTATCCAGCAAAAAAGCGCAGGGTTTGTAGTAGTGCGGTGAGGCAGACGATGGGACTACGAAAGGAGGCATGAAGGGCCCTAGACTACGTGACCAAGGGCAAGTGGAAGTCTGTGCTGTCAAAGAGCAGGGGTCTTCTGGGCGGAGAAGGGTCCTTGTCCGCCTTGTGCAAGAGCTTGAACAGGCCCGTGCCGATGTTCATTGGGATGCCCATGATGATACATTCAGATACACCTAGAACAAGGACAGTAGAGGAAAAGAGTTTACTTTATTTGATTCCTGAGGGGGAATTATTATAAAAAAAAAAAATGGCATTCACAGTAGTTGTTTGATGTCAAATCCGAACATTTGGATTATAGAGCCAAAAGAAGAACAAATGCAAATAATCTGCGACAGAGACTTTCCATTGAAATTGCGATTTGGTTTCAGGAGTAGGCTTATCCTGCGCCTGGGGGAAACTGCTGCTTCTTCTTGTGATAAGATGTTGATATGCATGTGGTCTATACAGATGGAGCGTCAACTCACCACAGACCGAGTCCTTCTGTCCAAAGTACGCAGCGTCAAAGAGATGATCGGCGGTTTTCTCAAACGACGCTAGCATCAGGACACTCTCTTTCATTTTAGCCAGGCCGAACCGGGTGATTCCAAGAATCTCCCCCTGTGGACCGTCGCAAATAAATACAGATTTTAGTCCAGAGAGGAAACAACTCAATAACTAACACTTTAAAGATGCTCTATACAGTACCTGGGCATAACTATGTACTGTAATAATTCTTACGTCAAAGGTTTGGACACACCTTCTCATTCAGTGGTTTTTCTTTATTTTTTAAAAATTATTTTCTACATTGTAGATTAATATTGAAGACATCAAAACTATGAAGGAACACATATGGAATTATGTAGTAAACAAAAAAGTGTTAAACAAACCAGAATATGTTTTATATATTTTAGATTCTTCAAAGTAGCCACCTTTTGCTTTGATGACAGCTTTGCACACTCTTGGCAAGTTTGTGTCCAAACTTTTGACTGGTACTGTGTATGTGTGTGTGTGTGTGTGTGTGTGTGTGTGTGTGTGTGTGTGTGTGTGTGTGTGTATATATATATATGGACCAACCTTGTAGGACATGAGGTCTGCCAGCAGCATGACGTGTCTGCGGTCTATGCTCATGCCGTGGTTCACCATGGTGTACTGGATCTCGTTGATGATGGTGCACCGGGCCGCCTCGATGCCCAGGGTCTTCTCCACCTGGAGCACAGAGAGTCCGCATTAGTTCACTGCTCAGCACCTGACCAGCCAGAGGACGATGGGTCCCCCTGGAGTCTGGTTCCTCTCAAGGTTTCTTTCTCCCCTCTAGGGAGTTTTTCCCTTGCCACTGTGCTGTGTACATTTTTCTCCCCTCCAGGGAGTTTTTCCCTTGGCTTACTTTTGGGGGTCTATGGTTTGGTGTGTTAGATCATATTGTTTGTATTGTATTTATTGTTTAGTGTTGTTTAGTACTGTTCCTGTTGTGAAGCACTTTGTGACATTTGTCCATGTAAATTTTTTTTACTGCACAGGAACAGTGAGCACAAGCGAGCAGGTTCAAATCCCTTTTACCTCGTAGGTGTTGTTGGAGGTGGTCCTACTGCCTTTGACTCCGTGGGTTGCCATGACGCTTCTCATGTTATCCCCCTCCACCAAGAGCTTATACTTCTTTTTCTGACTCTGCTCATCAATGTGAATGACAGCTCTGGACACCTCCGGGATCCCCTGCACCACCACCTAATCACCACAGGAGAGGCGGGGAGGATGATGAACCACAGATACAGAGGGGCCGACTCGTCTCCTTGTGAATTCTATGGATTTCCAAGTATATTCTATAATATATAATATGTGCCATTTAACTGACGCTTTTATCCAAAGCGACTTACATTGCAGAGTGCATACATTTTTCAGTATATATGATCCCAGCGGGAATCAAACACACAGCCTAAGCGTTGTTGGCGCCGTGCTCTACCAACTGAGCCACAGAGGACCATTCTCTCTCCCTGTCATCTGGATCGTTGTGGAGGGATAACATGGGAACAGGCCTAACTAGAGAGAGAGAGCCCCCACAGAGATGATTTATTGAGGGTAGAGACAGTCTCGTGTGTGGGATAAGATCCTGGTGCTATCTTTACCTCCACATATCTCTCTCTGATTTCTTTTCTCTCTCTCTCTCTCTCTCTCTCTCTGTCTCTCTCTTTCTCTCTCTTTCTCTCTCTGTCTCTCTCTGTCTCTCTCTGTCTCTCTCACAGTGTCTTACCTACACGGTGTCTTACCTTGGGCAGGTCTCCCTTTAGCGATTGTAGCACGTAGTACATGGAGCTTTTGCTGTTCTCCCGAGGGGAGACACAGACCACGGCCTCCCCGTGCACCGCAATGTCGCCCGGCTTCACCCGGAGTTTAGACATGCAAATGGAGTAGCGGACTGTTTCTGCATTCACCTGGACACACAAGGACGGATATCAGACGCAGTCCCGCAGAGAGGCCCCCTGAGGGCCGACACGAATACTCATCTTGTTAGGGGGCGGCAAAGAACAGGACATCGTATCCGTAAAACATGTCATTTGAAACTCTGTAATTTTCGATACAGTCGAAAGCGGAATAACAACAACCCTACTGTTTCTAAAGCAACAGCATCCTTTCCAGGATGTTCCCTACCACGTCTGCTGTGACTCTCAACCATCCTCTCCGTCTGGAAGTACAGAGAGGAGAGCAAATGGCCGGCCAAGACTTGAATATTAAGTGTGGTCTTTTAGACACGGACAGGGTGCCAGATAAGGTCTTTTAAACAGAGAAGAGAGAAGGCCACTCTCTGCTGAGACATTGGTTCAATAAATCATTAAACAGGAGTAAGACTGTGCAACTCTCTTTCTTCCCTGTGAGGGTTAGAGCCCTTTTAACTTTTTAAAGACAGAGCACCAGACTTTTTCCAGAGGCAAATCATTGTATAAACATTGAACCTGAAGATAAAGTGTAATTAGGATATGTAGCCTAAGATTGTTTTTTAATTTCAGCTTCATCATAGCACACTAATGCGCATAACACAAAATCGCAAAGTCCCTGGATCGATTCCGACCCTCGACATATCTTACATGTCATCCCTCCTCTCTCTCACCCATCCTTCCTGTCAATCTCTACTATCTCTATCCCAATAAAAGCAGAAATGCCCTAACAAACATATAATTTAAAAAAACATTTTTTAAAACAATCACTTTTTCACAATCACAAGTACTTGCTCTACCAAAACGGTCTGTCTCCTCTCAAGCTCGCCTCCACTAGGTCCTACCTCTAAGCGGAGAAGCCTGATTCTCTCCAGCGACAGCTTCACCAAGATGAAGCAGTCGTCCGGTAGAAACACCTCCTCGATGTACTCCGAAATCTGAGGGGGAGAGAATTTAGTCACAATGTACTCAAAGGTCATACATAAAACACTTTCATTCAGTGTTTATGGCCAGGATGTGTGTGTACAGTACACCAAGGTGAACACCACATTTGGTCACTGTACGGTGAATAGGACTGCCTGTCAGTATTCTCAACTCACCAACTGCCAAAGAATTCCGGAACACCCACCACCTGGAGTGCCAAGTGTTCTATGTGGTGTTTACCCTAGCAACAACACTCTGATTGGCTACAAAATGAAGCATCATAATTTATGCATTTTTGGCGAATAGAGTCACCCGTGGCACTAAATGAGTTAAATTACAGTGTTTGCTATAAATCATCTCTCACATTGACTCACATTAACTCACATTGAGTGAACATCGAGTCAAGGAGTCATCCTGACATCACTTCACAAATGATTACACTAAAAAAATGTTAAGTACACAGTATTAAATTGGGTTTCAGAGGAATAACAACAGGTGTGTGTGTGTACTGTACAGTGTAGAGTCAATAGTAGTTACTACTTACTAGAAGTAGTTACTACTTAGTACCACTTTACCTCTCCCAAGAGTGTCTTTTCAATCCTCCCCTTAACCAGTCGGGCAAAGTCGGCATCATCATCCACATCCAAGTGGGCGCTGATTATAGGGGTACTGAGAGAGTGGGGGGAACAGGGGAGCCTTTTAGAATGCCACACAGCAAATTGTATAGTAAGTACTCATTAATTTACGGAGTAAATTGGGCCCATGGCTGTGGCTCTCTTTCTCCAGTCTATTGATTCAGTGAGAGAGAGACGGGGGGGGGGGACGACGACGACGACGACGACAGTTCAAGACTGTCTCTATGCACACAAGTGATCTCGATCTCTCGATCTCTCTCTCATTGATTCAGCTCCAGGACTGGCAGCCTTGGCTGGGCCAGACGCTCTTAAGGACCTGTCCCATTCAGGAAGAGAGGCCATGGTTGAAAGCAATTTCCCTGAGACTGTCAACCTGGCATCTACTGACTGAGGGGCCACATCGATTGAATCAGACCGTGGGTCCTCCTCACAATAGGACAGGTCCATTAGAGCCTGTTGGTTATTTCGAGTCCAGCATCACAAAGGCTATTCCTCTCATGAACCCCCCCCCCCCCCACCCCCAAGAGGGAAAAAGAAGAGAGGAAGACCAGGTGACAGCTGGAGATGACACCCAGCAGAGGTGTATAATTGAATGAGCGTTCCTTGCCCTGACTCTGTGTGTGTGTGTGAATTTCCCTTTCCCTGACTGTGTGTGTGTGTGTGTGTGTGTGTGTGTGTGTGTGTGAGAGAGTGACATGGGGAGAGAGCTGGAGAAAATGTGGGGGTGGGGGGGGTTAAAGGCTCCCCACAATGAGAAAGGCAGGCCTATCAGAGGTGTTAAAGGTCAGTTTCTTTCTTTCCCTGGACTGAGGCGGCGCACCTGATGTTCTTGGAGGCATTGATGATCTCCTTGATGCGGGGGACGCCCAGGGTGATGTTCATGGAGGCGACTCCAGCGAAGTGGAAGGTCTTCAGGGTCATCTGAGTGCCGGGCTCCCCGATGCTCTGGGCGCAGAGGGCCCCAACAGCGGACCCTGGCTCCATCTGAGCTCTGGGTGAACACAGACACGGGAGAGGAATCAGTATGGTAAATAAGCTCTTCTGTACGTGTGAATGTTGTTTTAAAATGTTGTTTGAGTGACGTTGTCTAGAGCAGGGTTCTTCCAACGCCAGACCTGGTGAGCTTCTGGGTTATGGAGCCAGCGGCCATTTTGTTCAAGCCCAGCACCGACTCGAACCCGTTTCAAAACGTATCAGCTTATCGTGGTCTTCGGTCTGAACGACAAGCAGATGTGTCAGTGCTGGACTGGAACACAAGCCTCCACTCCCAGGAGAGCTCAACAGAACCAGGGTTGGAGACATCTGGTGAAGAGCCTACAGACAATTCCATACTTTGTGTAGAGAAGACTACAAAGACACTGTGGTCAGTCAACTCGAGCAGCCCAGAGGAGTACCTCATGTATTTGTCCCTGCACATCTCCAGGAACTTCTCCAGCTGGGTGGGAGTGATGCGGTCCAGCTGGTAGAGGACCTTTGGCTGGAACACAGAGATGGAAGGGGATAAAGCCTGAGAAGGTGGACACAGCTGCTGCATTCTCATCGTCGCGGTTGTGTTCCAACTCTCCACACTAGCATACAGCACCCACTTAGGATGAAGCATGGTGTTGGCCATGTGTTATAAAATGTATGCCAGAAAGTGTGGATATTGGAACTGAGCCTTTGACAAGTTCATATTGGAACTGAGTCATTGACAAGTTCATATTGGAACTGAGCCTTTGACAACTGAGCCTTTGACAAGTTCATATTGGAACTGAGTCGTTGACAAGTCCATATTGGAACTGAGCCGTTGGCACGTTCATATTGGAACTGAACCGTTGGCAGGTTCATATTGGAACTGAGCCGTCGGCAGGTTCATATTGGAACTGAGCCGTCGGCAGGTCCAGTACCTCTGTGGTGCCGTTATCGTTGATGCCATACTTGTCCCGGGTTTTCTTGATTCTCTCCGACATGTTTTTAATGAACTTCCTTATCTCCTGTGGATCGGAAGAGAGGGGAAAGGTAATGTCAACAGCACACCTGAGAAGTAATGAAAATCCACTGAGCAGCCGAAGCTAATTAAACACAACACACTGAATACTCGTGATTAATCAGGAGATAGCAAACACTAGGAGTCTCTCCACTCTCTTCAATAGTTCCCATACCGTACAGTCATAATTGCCAACTTGTTCTGCATGGCGGATGTTTTCTCCACACAAAATAATGAAGTCGTGCTGGTGTTAGGACAAGCAGACTGTCATCACAGAGGACAAAACCAACTCATTGCATTCACCGAGGACGCGTTCAACACCACATTTGTCAAACATATACAAAACGTACGCTGAGTCAACACATCAAAAACAATTGTCAAACATATATCGAAGACAATGCAATGATAACACGATTAGTACTTTGAATTATTCACAAGTGTTAGGCACGTTGAAAAGCCAAGACTTTGACAAGAGTTAAAACACTGAGGGCGTCTTACACAGGACTCGCAAAATGGTTCACGCCATTACCCGGACATGCTCAGGTAACTATACCTCAATGTACTTGTCAGAGCCTGTGTCAGTTAACGCCTTCACATGGGGAAAGAGTAGACAGAGAAATCTGAGGGCACACTTCATAATTTTTACCGCAAGAAAAGTTATCAACTCTGTTAAAACAGAATCACTCGACTGACTTAGTGGCTCCATCTGTTATAACTGAATAACCAGTGAATAGAACTTTCCTTGCCCTGACTCTCTCTGTGTGTGTGTGTATGTGTGTGTGTGTGTGTGTGAGTGTACTTTCCTTGCCCTGACTGTGTGTGTGTGTATGTACTTTCCTTGCCCTGACTGTGTGTGTGCATGCGTGTGTGCATGTGTGTGCACGTGTGTGTACTTTTCTTGCCCTGACCGCGCGCGTGTGTGTGTGTGTGTGTGTGTGTGTGAGTCAGCTCAGCTCTGCTCTGTTTACCAACACGTTGCCGAGTTATCCAATAGATTCACAACAATGCCCACACAGGGCTGAATCATTCGCTCTGTGAGATCAGTGAGAATGGCGGCCATTTTCAGTCAACTCCATTTGCAATGGTCAGAGTGACGCACTGCAGACGCAGGTTTTTTTTAGATTGAGTCTATTTATATAAAAAAAAAAAAAAACACAAACACAATTTTCCAATATCGCACGCCGTAAGGAAGACGCGTGAGTCGAGAGTGATGATTCGAATTCTATCTCCCTCCCCCCTGTCTCTCTCTCTCCCTCCCCCCTGTCTCTCTCTATCTCCCTCCCCCCTGTCTCTCTCTATCTCCCTCCCCCCTGTCTCTCTCTATCTCCCTCCCCCCTGTCTCTCCCTACCTCTCTCTCTCTACCTCTCTCTATCGATTTCTAGTCCAAGTTTGGAGTTCCAAACGATCCGCGGCGTGAGCCGTGGAACCGGAGGTAGCGGTCGATCTGAGAGCGGGAGGGCGGGAGCAGGTCAGCCTACCTCCAGGAAGCTGTCTCTGCAGCACATGAAGTCACTCCTCTTCAAGATGGACTCGGCCGTCAGGACCAGCTCGTTCTTACTGAGGGCCGGCTGTTCAGGACACAGGTGGACCGCCTAGGGGGAGCAGGGAGAGATCTTCATCATCATCATCATCATCACCACCACCACCATGTCACTGCTTCAGAGCCAGAACAATCATCTACTTTGTCGATGATTACAAGAGTCAGACCTCTGTAATTACAACCCACTCAACCTCACTGTCAGATGTTAACCATGAGGACAGCCATTACTGGGTTGGCTTGGCTTTCGTGTGCTTATCCTGTGGTGACGGAGATGCAGATCACACATAGATGATAATCAACAACAACAACAACAACATCTAATTACTAGAATGTTATCAGGTCTATTCTAGGTGAAACCACAGATGTCTCGTATTAGCAGGCAGCCGTTTCACCACAGCACAACAACTGAGTCAACATGGAGGACATCGCCTGCCTGCCTGCCTGGGATCAGCGTACACAACCATCATCAGCACAACAACCTTTTGTGTTATTGACTTTATAATCTAATAACCATCTGGAGCAGAGCACAAGAAAAGAAAAGTAAAAAAAAACAACCAAAAAAACAACATTGAAACTTTCTAATTAAATGTAGGATTAATTTAATGAGCTTGGCAGATGTTGTTATGATTAATTTGCCCTTGTGGATATAATATTGATAACTCAGTGTGTGACATTTCAGTGCAGGAAAACGGCTTCCTTTAACTTCAAATAATGCCTTTAAAATGGGATGCATGTCAGCCAGACAAACTGATCTACAAATAACATGAATAATCAATTTAAAACATCAAGCTACAGCATCCTTATTCTAAACGTACACAAATCTACAATAACGCCAAATTTCTTACTGTACACCCGCTTCTTTGCTTTAAATGCCATCTTAAATCCCTCTTAAAGGCTTCTGGCATTACGATATCTATGTATCTATGTATCTATGTATCTATCTATCTATGTATCTATGTATCTATCTATCTATCTATAGATATATATGCCTTCTGGCATTACGACTGCCAATGGCCCCTGCTGTGAGCATTGATTACTTTGTCTTATGATGACTGTTGGACAGATGATTCACTTACTTAAACAAATGTAATTGTTGTAAGTCGCTTTGGATAAAGGCGTCTGCTAAATGCCATAAATGTAATGTAAACGTATTTACTGCTGCGGTGCCCAGCACCAACCTCTCAGGACAGCTTAACAGGGAGTTCACTGTCTTGATGAATGTGGTTAATCATTTAAATGTGTGTTTGGAGTATCCCGTTCCCACAGCGTGGTACTGAGCAGGAGACTCACCCGGATGTTGTCCAGAACTCTCTTGAACTCCAGGGGTTCGTCTTTGCCCTCCATGGCGGCCGGGTCCAGGCCGTCCCCCCCGTAGATGAACTGGATGACGTCACCGGTGGAGCTCCGGACGGTGAGGTCATACTGGGAGCACAGGTCCTCCAGGGACTTCACCAGACGCCTCTGCCGACACGCGCGCCACCCACCCCCACCCCCACCCCCACCCCCACCCCCACCCCCACCCACACACACACACACACACACACACACACACACACACACACACAGGAAGATCAAAGGATACTCATTTAGTGACCACATCACAAAACACATCTGCCACGTATCTGGAGGCTTTGTTGATGAGAGAACAACAAGCCACTCTTTTCTGAGACATAAGCCTGTCCATTGTTTACGGGGGGAGCTAGACGGATTGGCTGGAGTTGGAGGACAGACCCAATAGGCCGGATCCTGTTATTTAACAACTGGATAAAAGGGGATAGGGTGGGGAGGGGGAGGGGGAGGGGGAGGGGAGGGGGGGTCCGAGTGTTACCTGCATGTATCCGGTCTCGGCTGTTTTGACAGCGGTGTCCACCAGACCCTCTCGACCAGCCATGGTGTGGAAAAAGAACTCAGTGGGCGTCAGGCCTGAATAGAAGCTGTCGGCCACAAAGCCCTTGGCTGCGGGGAGCTGTGTGGAACAGAGGTTGCAGCATTGTAAAAAAAAAACACGCTTCTACACAGGCCTGGATGAGCTTCACAATCCATTTGTCGCTGTTGGAGAAGCCCCATCGCCCGTGTTAAAAGGAACGTGTTAAAAATCAACTAATACTGTACATTACATTATTATATATATTATATATTCAAACCAGGGACAGTTTTTGTGCAACAAAACTGTGATTACAGCCCAAATGAATTGAAAGGAGCAGCAGATCCCTCGACAAATGAATGCAGATTACATCTTCAATGTAAATTCAGTGGGTTTTTTTTGCCATTTATTAGTTTCTTTCATAAAGCAGATATGATATATATATTCATATCTGGAGTACCAGATATGAATATAAAAAGGATTGGAAGGATATGAGAGCTTCGTGACAAAATCATTAATAACAGAGCTGGGGGGGTGTCGGCAATATCCATTTCGAGCAGCCTCGAGTAGCCTTGTGTAAAACTAGCCGCGTGTACCTTCATGTTAACAGTAAACATGGTTGCTTGGGTATGTAATTATAGCATGTTAATGAGGGACTTGGAAGGGGCCTTACTTTGGAGTGCTTCTGGAAATGTGGCAGGGAGCGGTTCTCAAAGCCATCGGGCACTCGAGATCCACTTATAGCCTGCTGGCCCACACAGGCGATCATCTGGGAGATGTTGATGAAGGAGCCTAGCAGCGAGGAAAGAAGGACAGAAAGAGGAAATTGTTATTGCATTTGCATTTGCATTACAAAAAGAAAACATGCACGCGTTTTGGCTGACCCACCTTTGGAGCCACAGAGGGCCATGATGAGGGGACTGTTGCTCTTATCCAGCTCTCTGAGGCAGGCACTACCGGCATGGTCTCTAATGACTGACAGCTCCTTCAGGATGAGGGCCTGTTGACACACACACACACATCTCACCTTAATAAAAAAAAATAATGCAATAATGCTCAGTTCTTTCAGGATGAGGGCCAGTTGACACATTGACCCCCGTATACATAACCAACCCCCATACAGGCCTCACAGACACACCATCCTTCCACCATCACTCACACTAAAGGTGATGACCTACCACATAAGGACCACTCAGTCCCACAGATAAAGCTAAGCTACAGATAAAGCTAAGCTACAAGCTACAGATAAAGCTAAGCTAGAAGCTACAGATAAAGCTAAGCTACAAGCTAAGCTAGAAGCTACAGATAAAGCTAAGCTACAAGCTAAGCTACAACCTACAGCTACAGATAAAGCTAAGCTACAAGCTACAAGCTACAGCTACAGATAAACTAGAGATGCTGTATGAGTGGTGTGTCTCTTGGTGTTTGTTGTTGTTTTCTAACACTAGAGTCGATATCAAGTCGATGAACACTAGAAGCCCTCTGGCCCTCATTACTAACCAAGGCGGCCAGTCACGTCTGGACACCTCCATTTGTTGACGTCAGTATAACAGTGTAAACATAGCAGCACCATCATAGATCAATACCATACAAAAAATAATGGAGTAGTTTAGTGTTTAGTCAGGACTTACTGTAAGACTCCCTAGAATATCAGAACAGTTCGAAATCTCTTTACATTTGCATTCAAGAGCTTATATATTTAATATAACATATTGACTGACATAATTGGTGTAGCTTCAGACATAATTGGTGTAAATATTAAGGGAAAAAAACCCTGTAAAATGTGATGCTTGCTTGATAAGTAGAACAGAACACAATTCTTATAACACAAAGCAATAATGACATGTAATGAAATATAATACCAGTCATTTGTTAAAGTTAAAAAAAAAAGTTAAAGTGGACACAAAATGGCTTCTTCTTTCAGTGGCTTTATGCGCTTCACACAAACACGTCAGTGAATTCCACAGACTAATGGCGTCGGCTTTTACACCACCTTGCAAACCGCAATCAAAGCAAATTTCTCTCACATTCAAAACAAGTCTCCTGGCTCACAAGCAATCGAGTTAGGCACAGAAGTGCTGGCCTCTATTCACACAGAATAATTGAGCATTCATCTTGCAATTAACTTTCAGTATGATAACAACACTGTGTTCTGTGCGCGGCCCATTGTGTGCGAAATGGGTCAGCCATTCATAACTGTAAGGTTTCAATTCACCATGATGAGGGTCAAAGCGATGGTGAGGAGCCTTTTGGGAGCAGGTGTTAAATCACGCCTCAGGACATGACTTGGAGATGTGGGTCACACAAAAAAAAAAAAAAAAAAAGCTGTGGTAGTCATGACAATTCTTCTAGATATTTTTCTGCGGGTGATTTTGAAGTTGTAACGATGCTAATTTGTTAAAAACAGACATTTGGTTAAAGTCAGGGAAGGGGAAGGGCGTGGGCTTCACACCGGCAGAGTTATTTTACTATACAGTCGTATCACATCCCACCCGTGGACGTCAGTTTGGGACAACTAGCGGTACGGGGCTGACAGGTCCTCTGTGGCTTAGTTGGTAGAGCGTGGCGCTAACAACGCTTAGGTTGTGGGTTTGATTCCTGATGGGACCATATATACTGAAAAATATATGCACTCACTGCTATGTAAGTCGCTTTGGATAAAAGCGTCAGCTAAATGGCATATGTTATTATAATCTATATCTATATCTATCTTTAGCCAAGCCTACGGATGATAGATTAACTATCTGCTGTCTGGGCGCTTAGTGGCGTAGCACCCTAATGCGCTTACAATATAATCGCAAGGTTCCTCGTTCGATTCCAACCCTCGACTAATCCTGCATGTCATCCCTCCTCTCTCTCTCTCTCCCATCCTTCCTGTCAATCTCTACTGTCTCTGTCCCAATAAAGCCCTAAATGCCCTAAAAACAAAACAAAACAAAAAATGTATCTATCTATCTGCTGGTCTGTCGGTTGACTGACACACACACACACACACACACACACACCCACACCCACACCCACACACACACAGTATGTGACAAGAATAAAAACAGTACACACACACACACACACACACACACACACACACACGTCTCATCCTTACCTCCAGCGTCTCCTCTGCCGTGCAGCCCGGCTGCTGCTGCAGTTTGCCAGTCTTCAGGGCGTCAATGTACTGATCACACTTCTTGTAGCCCGCATCCAGCAGGTCCTGCTTGGCCTTCAGCAGACCCTGCCCCGGGGTCACGTCACCGATGCCGATGGAGAACCCTCGGTTGGCTGCACCGGAGAGGAGGAAGGAAGGGGGGGGGGGGGGGTTACAGTCACTCTTCACACCAATTAGATTCCACTCATAAAGGACTGGAACGCCTGGAAGTGTTTATATGGTAATATCTTAATGGCATTAAAGGGATAGTTCACTCAAAATACTGGCCCATAGACGTCTCGTAAGCGAAGGAAACGCTTAACAAGTCGTTACACATTTGAGGGAACTACCCCTTTAATGGTAAGTGAAGGTAAGGTAATGGGGGGGGGGGGGTTCAGAGGACGTACAGAGGTAGCAGGGGGCGAGCCGCGCCAGGCGGGACATGGCGTTGGCAGCCTCCAGCTGTCCCCAGTCCCTCAGGAGGATGTAGAAGATGTTGTTCTTGGAGCCGGAGCCCAAGGTGCCTTTGTCCAGGGTGCCACACATCAACTCGCTGTTCTGGATCACCAAGTCTGAATGAGGACGTGACAGACAGGGCGGACAACGGGGGGGTAACGGGGGGGTAACATTACTTCCACTGTACATACTCCCTGGTGTCTGATCAACCCATCCCCCACGCTCTGACTAATCCCACCTGTGAAGATTCCAGAGCCGTGCACACCTCTGATGAGGGAAAACATAACTAATCAGCACGGAAGAATCTCAGAGAACATTTACATTTATTTAGAAAACAATTATCCCGCATGGTTTGACAAATGATCCACGTGCAGTTGTTGTTGCAGTTGCTGTTTATATTCTATTCTATTTATTTTAAATGTATTGTTTGCACTCCTCTGTGGCACTGTCACTTTTGCATTTCACTGCATACTTGTATGCACGTGACAAATAAAGAATGTTGAATCTTGAACCGTGTCAATGTAATATCTACTGGCTAATATTAAAAGCAGATGAGAGACTTTATCGTTTATCGAAAACAGACAACGTGCTTTCCATCGAACATGCATAACTTTGCTTGGCTTTTCCCCCTGGAGAAGAGCAGAGAGGCCCCTGGAGAAGAGCAGAGAGGCCCTGGAGAAGGGCAGAGAGGCCCCTGGAGAAGAGCAGAGAGGCCCCTGGAGAAGAGCAGAGAGGCCCCTGGAGAAGAGCAGAGAGGCCCCTGGAGAAGAGCAGAGAGGCCCTGGAGAAGAGCAGAGAGGCCCTGGAGAAGAGCAGAGTGGCCCCTAAAGAAGAGCAGAGAGGCCCTGGAGAAGAGCAGAGAGGCCCCTGAGGAAGAGCAGAGTGGCCCCTAAAGAAGAGCAGAGTGGCCCTGGAGAAGGGCAGAGAGGCCCCTGAGGAAGTCAACTCACAGGAGTCGTTGGTGCAGAGGTCCTCCCCCTTCCCACAGTACTGTTTGCCCTTGGTCCTCAGGTTGGCCTTGACCGGACAGGTGGCGCTGGGCTTCAGGATGAGGCTGAAGATCTGCTTGCCTGTCCACAGCGTGATGGGCTAAGAACACAGAGGGACATCAGCGCGTCAGCTGACAATCACAGACAGCACGTCCTTCAAACCCTGTCAAACCTAGCCCAGTGATGAGGTCAAACCTGACCCGATACCGTGGCATGCCAACGTACCTTCACTATAGCCGGTGGCGGAAGTCTGATCTTGACTTTTTCATCCTTTCCCACAAGGATGGAGGCTATGATTTGACAGGCTTTGGATCTGTCGAAAAAGGTGTCCTTCAGTGTCAAGAGGTACGCTCCTGCGAATGGGAAACAGTCAAGTTATCGCCCTGCACTATAAGGACATGCGTGAAGCCGCAGTATGGATCACAGGCTCCCCCTTCAGGCGGAGAAATGTCATGACAGCAGTGCAAATGTCACTTTAGCAAAATATCACGGCAGAAGAACCCTATGGTTAAATCATGTGTCGAGATAACTTAAGGAAATCATGATTAAGACAACGAGTCACTAAAACAACAACACATCATAGGATACTGGCAAGGATACTGACATATCTATCTATCTATCTATCTATCCATCTATAGAGTACACAAGCCAAGCTAGGTCGCACAAATCAGTGAACCAGTTCTGTCAAAAGCGCTGCCCAGATTGTACAGGTGCAGCGGCACAGTGGGGAGGCAGGTATGTCATCACAGCAGGTGTCTGCAGTCTCCATCCTGTCAAAATGACAGAAGAACCTCTCTCTAAGAGCCTCACCGAGCCTCTCTTTAACAGCCTCACCGAGCCTCTCTTTAACAGCCTCACCGAGCCTCTCTCTAAGAGCCCGTACCGAGCCTCTCTTTAACAGACTCACCGAGCCTCTCTCTAAGAGCCTCACCGAGCCTCTCTCTAAGAGCCTCACCGAGCCTCTCTCTAAGAGCCTCACCGAGCCTCTCTTTAACAGCCTCACCGAGCCTCTCTCTAAGAGCCTCACCGAGCCTCTCTTTAACAGCCTCACCGAGCCTCTCTCTAAGAGCCCGTACCGAGCCTCTCTTTAACAGCCTCACCGAGCCTCTCTTTAACAGCCTTACCGAGCCTCTCTCTAAGAGCCCGTACCGAGCCTCTCTTTAACAGCCTCACCGAGCCTCTCTTTAACAGCCTCACCGAGCCTCTTTAACAGCCTCACCGAGCCTCTCTTTAACAGCCTCACCGAGCCTCTCTCTAAGAGCCTCACAGAGCCTCTCTCTAACAGCCTCACCGAGCCTCTCTCTAACAGCCTCACCGAGCCTCTGTCTAAGAGCCTCACCGAGCCTCTCTTTAACAGCCTCACCGAGCCTCTCTTTAACAGCCTCACCGAGCCTCTCTTTAACAGCCTCACCGAGCCTCTCTCTAAGAGCCTCACCGAGCCTCTGTCTAACAGCCTCACCGAGCCTCTCTTTAACAGCCTCACCGAGCCTCTCTCTAAGAGCCCGTACGAGCCTCTCTTTAACAGCCTTACCGAGCCTCTCTCTAAGAGCCTCACCGAGCCTCTCTCTAACAGCCTTACAGAGCCTCTCTCTAACAGCCTCACCGAGCCTCTGTCGAAGAGCCTTATCAAACCTTTCTCTAACAGTCTTTTCTAGCCACCCTCTGGACAACGGGCAATTTGTGCACCCATTAATCTGTACAATCTGTCAGTGGCCTCAGCCGTTTCACACAAGGGGCCGGTTGATTGTCTGTCACATACCGCTGGGAGACACAATACTGACCTGTCAGGAAGTCCTGAATGGCTGCAATCAGGGGCTCTCCATTCCTCGGGGTCACAAGATTGGCTTTGGTCTGAGAGAAGTAGAAATCGAAGAGGGGCTGTGAATGTGTGTGCGTGTGTGCGTGTGTGTGTGTGTGTCTGTGTGTCTGTGTGTGTGGCTGGGGTGTCAGTGTGTGTGTATGTGTGTGTGGGGCTGGAATGTGTGTGTTAGTGTGTGTGTGTGTTAGTGTGTGTGTGTGGGCTGGGGTGACAGTGGTATTTATTTACCCCCATCAGGACCAGGGCTTCAGCCTTGGCCTCCTCCGTCTGGGGCAGGTGAAGGTTCATCTCGTCACCGTCAAAGTCAGCATTGTACGGCGTGCACACGCACTCGTTGAACCGGAAGGTTCTGTGAGGCTTCACCTTGGCCTGTGGAACAGAGAGGGGATGAGCAACACTTCTTTGATTCGTTTTTGTTTGTAATATCCCTGCATTATTACAGTAGTATTATTACAGTAGCATAACCTCTCAATGTTTATATCGCGTTTTTCCTGCAAAAATGCCTCGTGTTGCAGTTTTGTATGAAATGTGCGATACAAATCAAGTCCGACTGATTGATTTCTCAACATCAGCAAGTTGAGAAATCGTCCAGTCAGACTTTTTTTTATTTTTCATATTGATTTTAATAGGAAACTCACAATGTGAGCCATGATGCTGAGTTTGTGCAGGGAGGGCTGCCTGTTGAAGAGGACGATGTCTCCGTCGATCATGTGTCTCTCCACCACGTCACCGAACTTCAGCTCCTGCGCCATCTTGTCTCGGTTCCCGTACTTCAGAAACCTGACGACAACAAATGGGAACAACTCTTAGCATTGTACGCATTACCACCCCTGTCAGAATCAAAAAGAAAGAGTCTAGCCCCCACCATTTCATCTGCATGAAAGAATTTTCATTCTCAAACATACAACCTTTGTATGTATTACCACAACTGTTAAAATCAAATAAAAACATCATTTTTTCTCGCATTGATTCGGAAAAACAGATAATATGTGGTTTCACAAATAATTTAATTCTCAAACGTAGAACTTTTGTATATATTACCACAACTGTCACAGAATCAACTAAAAAGAGCCTAGCCCCCACCATCTCATCTGCATGAATCACAAAGAATTTCATTCTCAAACATACAACCTTTGTATGTATTACCACAACTGTTATACATGATATGAAATAAAACAGCATAGCCCCACCGCTTCATCTGCATGTGGCGCTGCTGGATGAAGTTAGCTCCTGGGTGAACCTCAGGGCCGTTACGAACCAGCTTCCTCAACATCTCCATGTTGGCCTTGTTCACCTGGGACACAACATTAGTCACTGAGAGGTGGGACACTTCCTGTACTGCGCACTCCCTTCAGGGATCAATAAAGTTGTGTTGAATGGAATGGAATGGAATGGAATGTTGGAATGGAATGTTGGAATGGAATGTTCTCGATAGTAAATAAAAGTGATGTAGAGTAGAGATTTCACCACCACTAGTGAATTCTGATCTCGTGTTTTTATACTGTGAATACAGTAAGACACACACCTTCTCGGGGTAAGTGAGGATTTTCGCCACGTGCACAGGGACCGCCACCTCGTCGATCCGCAGGTTTGGGTCCGGAGAGATGACAGTTCTCCCGGAGAAGTCCACCCTCTTCCCGGACAGGTTTCCACGGAACCGCCCTGGGAGACACCACAATAAACTGTTCCAACATTCCGCTGCCAACGTTCCAACCTCTCTTGACAATCTCCCTCCCTCTACTCTCTGAATCAAATGTCCTAACGTCAAATCAAATCGAATAGTATTTGTCACGTACATTGCGTACAGCAGTAATTGACACAGCGAAACGCAGTCAGCAACAATCTTATTACGTTAAGTTAACACTAAAAGTAATAAGAACAGTGGCAATAGAAGAAACGTTCCCTTACTGATGTGCTAACATCGATAAGGATCTTGAATCGGGTCCATAAATAAACTAAAATAACTACGTCCTACTCTCAGGTTATTTCAGGTGCCATTTCAAGCCATAAACGTAAAGATGTTGAGACCTTGTTTGCCCTTGAGTCTCTGTACGAAGCCTCGGGTCCACTTCTTGGGCGCCATGTTGAGGGGGATGCCTGACAGCTCGCTGTTGATGTACAGGGCGCACTGCAGCTGCAGGAAGTCCCAGTCCTCCATGATCATCTGGGTCTTGGCCCCCGTCATACGGTGCTGTGACAGGGGTCATAGGGTCACTCACTGCTGCCTGTTTGGTACCTTACTTCACTATGGAGGTCTTGTACCTGTTTAGTAACACTTTACTTCACTATGGAGGTCTTGTACCTGTTTAGTAACACTTTACTTCACTATCGAGGTCTTGTACCTGTTTAGTAACACTTTACTATCAAGGTCTTGTACCTGTGTGGTAACACCTTACTTTACTATCAAGGTCTTGTACCTGTGTGGTAACACCTTACTTCACTATGGAGGTCTTGTACCTGTGTGGTAACACCTTACTTTACTATCAAGGTCTTGTACCTGTGTGGTAACACCTTACTTCACTATGGAGGTCTTGTACCTGTGTGGTAACACCTTACTATGGAGGTCTTGTACCTGTATGGTAACACCTTACTTCACTATGGAGGTCTTGTACCTGTATGGTAACACCTTACTTTACTATGGAGGTCTTGTACCTGTGTGGTAACACCTTACTTCACTATGGAGGTCTTGTACCTGTATGGTAACACCTTACTTCACTATGGAGGTCTTGTACCTGTATGGTAACACCTTACTATCGAGGTCAAGCATAAATGATAATAATAATAATAATTTGCTGTTCTTGATTGAGTTTGCCTGGAACAATAGAGCCAACGGAATAACCTCAGAATTGCGAACCCTGCCCATCTGGCACTCCAGGCAGGCCCAAACTGAAGTTCAAAGTATTTGAAAAACATTCAAATGCTATTTAACCTCTCCCAACTGAGGAGGTCATATGCATTCATAATTTACACAGACGTACCGTATAGACCACCTGACCTCCCATATGCCTACCTTCTTGATGACATCGTTGAGGAATATGATCTCCGTGAGCTTCATCGTGAGGTCGTCCTCGTTGGTGCCCGACTTGAGGTCGCTGACCACGGAGGGCCGGATGCAGAGGGGCGGAACCAGGAGACGGGTCAGGATGAGGTCCGCGGGCTTGCCTGCCTCGGGGTTCATCAGCAGCAGAGGGACATCCTCGTCCGGGATCCTCTTGAACATATTCAACACCACCAGAGGACTCAGGTTCTCCTGGGTGGGGGGGGGGGGGGGGGTGAGGGTAGGACACATCAGCACAGTTTGGTTTGGTTCGGGTCGGGTCGGCCCTGTAGTGTGTAAAGCCCCCTAAAGAGAGCATGTGCATACTGTGAAAGTTGTCATGCGACTCCCGTCAATGTGACTCACTTGCGCCCTCGTCAGCAATGACTCCACCTCTTTGTTGTGTTCGATTGCGATGTCAAATGACTGGAGAAACTCTGTCACAACAGCGTCCACCACCTTCTTGGTCGTTTTGTACCTCTCGTGGATTATCTTGAGCAAGCCACACTTCTTCACTGGTCCTGAAGGAAAACACAGCAGAGAGAGACGACCGTTTCAGGAATCTTTTGGGGATTGTTTTGATCAAACTATCTACCTGAACGAGCAAGTTTGAGAGAGAGAGAGAGCTGACTACAATTGTTTAGGAATAGTAGTGGATTATAGTAGATTAGAATAGTAGATTAACATGCACACCATCACCACGGTGTTTCTCTTGTGGTGCAGGGAATCAATATCTTTTTTTATAATGTCGCTATTATAAAAAGTAATGGTTACCGTTGAACGTGGAGCAGTTCAGACACAGTGTTCGTTTGCGGCATTTGTCTGATATCTTTTTCTTCAGGCCTCGTTTCTGTAGGTAAGCCAGGCCAGGCCTTTTCAGCTGGTCCATAAACTGGAGTTTCTCCTCTTTGGTCAGCATGATGTGAGAACACGTCTTGCAGATCATCTAGAGATAGCAACCACATGATTTTAGAAAACAAAAAAGATAATTGTAAGATAAAAAAACACCCCTACCCACAGGCTACGGTCAGCTGATGCCGACCTCCTTGTCCCCATCACCGGGACTAAACACCAGACCTGGGGGGGTTTCTCCGCTGCAGCCCCCACTCTTTGGAACACTCTCCCAAATCAGACTAAAGAACCCAGCACTCTCCTCCTTCAGACAATCCCTCAAAACCCATCTTTTGAAACTTGCTTCCTACTACTTATTATTTTTATTGTTGTTTTTATTGACAGTGCTTTTGTTTTACTGTTTATTTATCTATCTATTCTTGTTCTCTCCATGGAATGTCGTGTCTTTGAAAACTGAGAAAAGCGCTATACAAAATAAATGCATTATTAGTATTATTATAAAAACATAAGGGGTAAAAAAGGTGAACTTGCCTGAAGGATGCCAATGATGGCTTTGAAATATCCAACATGGAAGCAGGGCAGCTCGAGATCTAGATATCCATAGTGCCCAAGACAGTCCGCCAGGACTTTCCCGCAGGTTTCACAGGGCCGATCCTTCTCACTGGTCCCCTGCAGGGAAACATGACAGCTGTGTCCCAAAGGGCCAATCCCATCCAAGGGCAATTCCACAGTAACAAAACGTTGCTGGGAGATTCAAACTAATGAAAGTCATGTATGCCAATCAAAAACCCTTGATAGAAAAGTTTAACAAACCATACAATTCGATGCGCAAGGACTACTCCTAACAATTCCCAGTGAAAATGAACAAATAAAACATTTACTTTAATTTCACAAAAATCGTAGCTTTTATTTGGCACCCAATTTGATCTTTTACACTGAGCTGCCCTTTAAAGATCAATCAAATGCTTTTCCAAAGCAGGACCCAGTGCTTGTCAGGCTATATCATCTGTAAACAGGATCACCGTAGCCTGGTCCTAGCTTGGGCCTGAAACCCTAGCCTGGCAGAAGCTAGCCTAGTCCCAGATCTGAGCAGGATGTGCTTTTTACAATATCAAAGACTATCACTGTCATCCAATGAGTTGGCTGAAGCCTATCCAGATCTGGGACCAGTCTAGCACCCGTCCATATACATATACTGTAGGCCCAGGACCACAGTCTGTCTGCTGTTGGTCATACCATGCGATGATCCAGGACGCCATAGGGCAGAGGTGTGTGGCTGGTGTCCTGGCTGTACAGGTTCTTGCTGACCACCTGGATGTGGGCTTGCTGACGCATCTGTTCCGCAGACTTCATCCCGAAACAGATGTGGCTTCTGTTGAAAAGATAGGCGACAGGGGCAGGGAATGACCAGGGGTTGACATCTCTGATACTGGCACACGATGAAACCAATGCAACTGTCACCAAACTGCAAACGATAGGCTTTTTATCGAGGGAACCTTGACATGTTTATTTCGCTGTATATTACTGTATAGCTAAGAATCTCTGATTCGATCCAGGTCTGTATAAACCTGCAGGGGCAGTCAGATTATAAAACATCTCTGGTTCAATGATGCAACTGTCGTTAGTAAACTGTAATCAGTGTCCTGCTGCTTGTTATCTGACTATGCTTCCCTGACATATTATTAGTATACAACATGAATGTAGCAGCTCAGAAAAGGGCATGAGTGGCAGGACTTGTTAGCTAGCGAGCTGGCTATGCAGCAAGCTAACAGACACACAGCTACTTACATTTTCTTAGCCACATCTGTCTCTCTAAACTGCTCCTTCACCATCGTGACCGATGTGTTCAACAACCGACCCCCAGAGAGCAAAACGGACCTGCGGAAAGATCTCACTCCTAAACTGATGTGTCTACAGGTGCTGTCACATTAAAGTTCACATGCAACCAACACACTGTCAGTGGTCGTTCCCATGTTGGAAAAACGCTGCTGCAGCGTGAACCTCGACCTCGGTTACAACGATACGTGCAAATCCCCGTCAAGAGTGCATGAAGCCCGCATGGTGGAAAGATTAGTCCCGTCGCTACTGCCATCTAGCGGTGTCAAGATGTATCACATCAACATGGGCTCAGCGCATTTGATTATCCCCTGCTTACATTATTAACACTTCAAACTCAAACTCTCTACTTTTGGGATTCAGAGGTCAGATTGAAGTTGGACAGAGGAGAAATATTGTAAACCCGTACATTCATCTGAACACAATGTGATAGTACAATATAGTCTACCATATTACCCAGTATGTACCCTGAATTATTCCCCCAAATCTTAGGTTTATGCCACTAAAAAGTCCAACTCAACATAGCTCAACATAGAAAATGTATTATATGACTATTTAGATTTAAATTGGACCCTGTACTCATAGCAATCTCGGTTCCTACCACTAGATGGCACCAAATACATTAGTAATGAAAACAAGGGCCATGCTATTCTAGAGTAGAGTAAATCTCTGCGAAATGTACACATTGTAATGTTAGATTCTCCTTGGCGACAAGGGAGTTAGTATTAATGATGCAGCAAGCTGAGGCAGATCTGTTATCTTCCCCCGAAAGCGTTACTTGCATCACAGCAAGCTTATGTGTCTACAAAACAGTGAATCAAACACATGGTTGTCTGATCACCAGCAGACACACACAGCTCCCAGTGGAGAGATTAAATCATCTTAGACCACACCGTTCTGGGAAACACCAAGTTTCACTCTGGGCTGGGGATAAAGCACTGCTTTCCCTGGGTAATGTATTTCAGAGGGTCTAAGATGCTAACATGATTTCCTTAATAATAGTTTTTTTTGTCCTCAGTCTGTTTTCCCTCACTGTGATGTGTAATGAAATTCTCTCATTATGTATTTGGATGTAAAGCTGCCCAGTTTTACACATTGTTTTGAATGTGAATTTTACTACGCATATTATTCAACAAACAACTGGCATATTGGTATTAGCAGGCGATTACAGACAGCCTTGTCATTCTGCTGCCTGTTATTCCTCTTTAACAGACGAGGACTCGGGTCCCTTGTAATGCTGTAGGCTAATTCTATGTTTACTTACGATAGCATTACATTATGTGAAACATATTAGCAGATCAATGTGTTTGCCTCATTTATGTAATTAACATGAGTAATTACTGCGCTTCATTCGCAGAGCCACACTGAGGTTCATTATGGGGGCTGTGAAACATTGACCCATGACAATTGATTGATTCCTTCCCTTCTCTTGAATCCGTGCCCCTTTCTAATGACTAAGTGATGCAGAGACAGCAAGTGTAGGCGTTTCCAGGGCTGCTATCACACACGCAGCCCGGGTCTCCAACGAACAACCAGATTGGCTGATCTTCTCCCCCTCCCCTGTTTGCCTGTTTCCCTGCAATGGTGTCAGCTTCTCGCTTGGAGGCTCTTCCTCTCCATGCCTGTGTGCTGTGCTGGGCTGTGCTGTGTGCACTCCTCGGTAATCAGCCACACAGACTCGCCTTTGGTGGCTGGAGACTGATTCAATATTCCACTGGGTAATTTATGCAGAACTAATTCTCCACAGGAATGGAAGAGAGCTTGAAGGGAGAGAGAGTGAGCAGAGAGAGAGAGAGAGAGAGAGAGAGAGAGAGAGGGAAAGAGATAGAGTAGAGAGAGAGAGGGAGAGAGAGAGAGAGAGAGAGAGAGGGAGAGAGAGAGAGGGAAAGATATCTGTGGTGAAATAATTATCCCCGGTGTCACTGTAGCAACATTCTGTGAAGTTGCTGTCAATAAAATATTGAACAACACAATCCATTTCAATTTATCCTCAGAAGGGGAAGCTGTCGTAGGTTTGGGGGCCGTGGCAGGAATAAGGAGCAGTTCTACACACACACAGGCAGAGTCAGGCGACGTGTGTTGCCTACAGACTGGGAAGACCATCATTGCCTGTAGTCATTTAGCTTGTCAAAACAGCAGGGCTCCTTGTCTCCTTGCATTTGGATTTAGTGTGGTTGAATTACTGGAAATAAATCAGAGGGGATGGGATGAGAAATTAAATGAGGATCGCATCCCACGAGAGCCATTAGGGCTTATACTGTAGATGATGGTCATTTGTGACCAGTGGGCTTGTAATAAGAGCTCTGTGTTTGCGTGCGTGTGTGCGTGCATGTGTGTGTGTGTGTGCGTGTGTGTGTGCATGCGTCTGACGTGGGTGTGTGCCTGAGTGCATGCTTGAGTGCATGCATGGTGTGTGACTTATGTGTGTGTGTGTGTGTGTGTGTGTGTGTGTGTGTGTGTGTGCATCTGTGTGTTTGTTTATCTTTTACGCGTGAGCCACAGTTTTGTCTCCTTCAGTGAGTAACGGCGTATCATAGACATTTGGATGTAAGACAGCACCACGGAGTCTGGCTCACCAGACTGCAGGAGACTCTAAACGGCTTCCATAATGACTTCAGAAAGGTACGGGAGTACGGCTTCTCCGTGCATCAGTACGCCCTGATCCATGTTGGGATCAGATCCCTGAAGCCCTGATCCCAAAATGTATTGTCTCATTGTTCTATTTTGCAAATTTGTAAATTTGTTATTGCTATTTTGTTAATATTTTAGCTATTTTGTAAATTCTGTCAATATTTGCTATTGTTTTTTTATGTCCCATGCACCAACCTCACCAAGTCAATTTCCTGTATGTGCAAATATACTTGGCCAAATAAAAGAATTCTGATTCTGATTCTGATTCTGATTCCGATTCTGATTCTGATTCTGATGTTCTCTCCCCAGAGTGATGTGATCCTGAGGAACCCTTGGAGAACGTCTGAGACGTGTCTCCTTAGAGGCTGCCTCACACTTGTACAAGGTGTGAACAGACATGCCCTCGTGGCTCCATGGCCTATCGGTTTTGGCTAAATGTACCATAATGCCTTACGAGCCCTGAGGATGGACAGCTACCTCTTGAGATGATGCCCTCCAACTAAACAAACCAATGATGCTGCAACGCGTTGTGTGAATGACCGCTCTAACTCCCTAGACGTACAAGACATCTTGACTTTGTGCAACAATCGTATATGTGCAACAGGTACGTAAAGCTACTGGCAGGATCTGGCAGCGTGCCAATCTATAAACTAGTCCCAGCTTCCACATAAAAATGCTCCTTCTCTCTGTAGACTCTTCTCCAGTATATGCCCTGAGAGACGCATTCATTATTTTGCATCTTCTTTTCCCATGCTTATTAAAACTATATATCTTAACTTCAGGGCGAATGGAAGAAGAATATGTATGCCCATGTCAGAACACTGTAGTATATGAAAACAGCGCGCCGCTCTGCACTCCGGGGAGCCATGTGCAAAATGAATAATTTATTCACAGGAATTATGACGCTAGTTTCTCTCCATTCTCCTCCTCCGCCGAATAGGCATTTTGTCTGTGCTTGATTTCTACTCCCATTCTGGTTCGTGCAGTCAGTCAGTCAGTCAGTCAGTCAGTCAGTCAGTCGGTGGTAGGGGTTCATATAAACCAGCTACCTCGCCTCTCCTCTGAGTCTACCGGGAGATTTGCATAGAAACATCCCGGCCCAGAACACTGTGAGAAAGGACCAATTAGGATGCGTGGCTATGTCTCCCCTCCGGATGCTCTGAAGCCGTGTGAGTCGGAGGCAGCTGATTGAAATGGAGGAGCGTGGCCTTGCTCATGTGGCTTTCCTCCTCCCTCCCTCCCTCCCTCCCTCCCTCCCTCCCTCTATCTCTCCCTACCCTACCTCCGTTCCTCCAGGGATCTGCCGATCCACCGCTCCAGCCTCCAGGTCCAAGTCTCCCTCCTCCTGTCCTCCTTTTCTCTCAATCACCTTCTCTTTTTTCTTCTCTCTTCCCTATTCAGTCACGGTGCCGAGATTAGCGGTGGCTCACAGGCCCGGTTAAAACAGGAACCCAACCCGGCTTTTGTTAAAAACCCTGAGGGATAAAAACCCTTTGGCGTCGGGGGGTTAACAACATCCTCAAACACAGAATCATTAGTAGATAGTAGGGAGGCAGGTCGCACGGTGCGTGTGTTTGAAACAGGTGATGGAGTCTTTGCTTGTCTTTCGGTGTTACACTCCTTGTGTGGGAGGTGGTTGACACAAATGGGGTTTCCGACAGAACCAGGAACAGATGGTGTTGGAAAATTAGGCACCTCTCTAAAGCATTGAAACCCCCTTCTTGGAACCCCCCACCCTCTCTCTCTCTCTCTTGCTCCCCCCCCCCCTCTCTCTCCCCCACACATCTCTCTCTCTCTCTCCTTTCTCTTGCTCCCCCCCACATCTCTCTCTCTCTCCCCCCCCACATCTCTCTCTCTCTCCCCCCCCCACATCTCTCTCTCTCTCTCTCCTCTCTCTCTCTCCCCCCCACATCTCTCTCTCTCTCCCCTCTCTCTTGCCCCCCCCCACATCTCTCTCTCTCCCCCCCACATCTCTCTCTCTCTCTCCCCTCTCTCTCCCCCCCCCCCCCCACATCTCTCTCTCTCCCTCACCCCCATATTAATGGCCAGGCTCCTACATAAATGTTTGTGTACAGCCGTTATACACAAGTGTCACAGTGTTTAGTGACGAATCCTAGCCCATAAAGCAGGTCTATTGGATCCTATGTAGGGCTAGAGATCTGGAGATGAGGGCTGGGGGGGTCGGGGGTGGGGGGTGGGGGGCGGGGGGGTAGGGGTGGGGGGGCTGGGTAAATGCGCGGTATAGCAGCATTGCCACCGGGGCCCTATCAGCCCTCCACCACCAGTTCTGGATCTGTGTTAGCTGTGTTCTCCTGGACAGAAGCACCAGATGGCAAGGCTGGGTCTAGCCTCCTCCAGGGAGAGCCAGTGAAGAGCAGAGCTGAGAACACACCCTGTGTTCCCTGTTATGATGGGGCAGTCACCATGGCAGTCTGCTCTGGCTTGTTGTTGAAGGGTATTCAGCTTCATGTAGAGGTTGATAAAAACACAAAAATGATTTTTTTTTTGCGATAGATATTACAAGGATGGGATATTAGCCTGGTTTTGCTGTCCCAACTGACTCCTTGTCCACTCAGACACATGAAAGTCGTGTTGGACCATTGCCTGGGTTTGTTATGTTAATCAAATACAGTGGCATGTATTTCTTTATGTGAGTGACCTCAGAAATGAGCAGTGTGCTTCAGTGTGTTGAATAATCATATTACTAATGTATGTTTATTGAGGAACTTTCATTTAATTACATGGTGTTAAATTATTAACTTAACTGTTCACAGTATCCTCAACTTGGAACTGCATCGTATGGCTGATTAAAGATTAAACCGATGTCTGATTTAAAGTTTTCATACTCTTCCCTCTGAAAATAAAATCGTCTTATAACCTCAGTATTTCCTATGTAGTGTATGAACATTACAGACAGACAGACAGGCAGACAGACAGGCAGGCAGACAGACAGATAGACAGACAGACAGGCAGGCAGACAGGCAGGCAGGCAGACAGATAGACAGACAGACAGACAGGCAGGCAGAAAGACAGACAGGCAGGCAGACAGATAGACAGAAAGGCAGGCAGACAGACAGACAGGCAGGCAGGGAGACAGGCAGACAGACAGGCAGGCAGGCAGGCAGACAGACAGACAGGCAGGGAGACAGGCAGACAGGCAGGCAGGCAGGCAGGGAGACAGGCAGACAGGCAGGGAGACAGGCAGGCAGACAGGCAGGCAGGCAGGGAGACAGGCAGACAGGCAGGCAGGCAGGGAGACAGGCAGGCAGACAGGCAGGCAGGCAGGGAGACAGGCAGACAGGCAGGCAGGCAGGCAGGCAGGGAGTTGTTTCATTCCAGTCAGGTTTCCTCCACTCGCCAGCGCCTGTCTCCTGCAGCCATTTATCTGAAAGATGCATACATAACATCCTGTGAAAATAGCTTTCTGCAGAGACTGACTGACTCCACTAAGAAGCCCCAGCCCCCTCCACCGCTGTATCAAACACTGCTGTCATTCCCTAGACCCAGATGATGGCTAAACATTAGCATACTGCTAAATCCGATCATATCAAAGCAGTGTGTCACACCTAACCGCTAGTCTCAGTTAGCATGTGTTTTTAACTCCCATGAGTAACATCCCTGATTCGTAGCTAGCTATGTGGCTAATGGGTCTGTGTCAAGATCACGACAAAGGTGGATGGCCTCGTAATCGTTATCAAACAGGATGTACGGTATCATTTAGCTAAACTGTTCCTTGTTGTGCTGTTTGGTCCTCAATTTAAGCTCCCTTTAAATATATGTCCCTCATTTGAAGACCTCTGGTAACAGCTCTGCTTGTGCTTATTGCGCTCATCAAGATGTCTTCCACTGCATCTGGGAACGCATACAACCCCCCAGCACAACAATCCCTTTTGACGACACGGACAATCAGCTCAAAATCCTCATTCACCTCTGTACAGTGGGTTTATTGCAGGGAAAGTGCAGATTTTATTGCCCCAAATCTGCAATACTATCAGACACCTGCGGAGGAATCACAAATTGGGCCACACTCAGTAGAGAAGAGGTCTCCACTGCCTACATGTCTAGAATCTCTCAGAGCCTGACAGTGTGTCTCTGTACTGGGGTTGAGATTGGCAGGCCTGCAGCTAACTGACATGTTGTCATCTTGCTCAGATGTCTTTCAGATGCGAGATATAGTGTTGTGATTGACAGTTTGAAGTGGGTAGGTCTTTGTATGCCTTTCTGTGACTACAGGGAATTCTCATTTCACTGCTTATATACCAGAAACTGGAGCAAATGCATCCGGTTGTTTGTAAAAAAATAAATAAATAAATAAAAAGGATCTTGTAAATACCAGATCTTAAATGTCCCACCATATTCAATGTTTTGATTATCAAAAATCAATAGCATATGAGCTATTCTATACCCTAATGGCTTCAAAAGACAATTAAGGCACAAAACGGGGGTTATTTCATTATAGCCTTTGAATCCCCCGTGGAATCGGACTAGGGTGGATTTGATTCTCTGCCTATGATTACCCAGCCCTTGGCTATGAGATGGATGACTACCAATCAATTGTGTTCAAGGAGATTTCTCAGCGGGGGGCTGGTGTGTTTAAAGGTGGAGCGGACCAGCGAGGCTAGACTTTTGTACAGCAGCTGCTCTTGGTTAAACCGTACCATAAGGTAGTCTCATTGACTACACAGTCACATCTCCCTGCGCTCTCTCTCTCCACCGCAGCAAAACCTTGAATATTCATGTGTACAAGATTAAAAAAAAAAACAAGGGAAGATTCAAACAAATGGCCTTTGCTCTGAATCAGTCAAGGTTAAGCAGCGGCAGAGGCTGGGAGATGGGAGATGTTTAGTCCTGCTGTATCGTCTAATCAGGTCTTAATACAGAGCCCAGACAATACTAATCACGCAGGCTGCTTCCCATCATAGTCTTACGTAATGCCTGTGAGAGTTCCAGTCATGTCTCCTCCACTGCAGCCATGTAAAACACTGGAGAACACAGAGTAGCATTACATACACTAGAACAAATGTGCAGAGGTCCACGATCAAAGGGCTCCTCAAGGAGGCCGAGCTAATGGTGCAGCATGTGATCAGCGTTACGGTGCACTTTAGTGGCATTTACAAGGAAGATTAGATCGCCTATTACATACACATTAATACTGTAACCTAAGACCTAGGCAAAATGTACTTTAAAGGTGCAGTCTGTAATTCAAACAACGACCCCCCCCGCCACTTTTTTTGGTAAACATCTGAGGGACGGGGCTGGAGAAATGGAACCACCTCTCAGTTTCAAGGACGGCCCATCTACGAGATAATAAACTACAGTTTTAACCATGTTTTGAAGCTATACAATGTTTGTTTACAATTGCATTGTTTACAAACAATAGAGTAAAAGCTTATATGTTGGGTTCTGACGGAGTAAGACAGTTGAACTAAGCTCGTGAGGGATTTCTAAGTTCTATTCTTCAATAATCAGTGGCTATACTGTATATCATTCATTTAAAAGTCCAAAAATCTATGAATTACCAATTACAGATTGCCCCTTCAGTTCACTTTGACACATAACCCTGGTAGAATTGGTACATAATTCATACACACAAACAAACAAACTGCATGCACAGTGGTGCCAAGCTTCTGTACTTAGACAGACCCACGTAATGGACTGCACATGAGTTCATACATCAGAACGTCTCCCACTTGACATACCTACAGTGCAGCACACTCCATGCCAAATGTCTAGTTAGTCATGCCCAGCAGTAAAACACAATGACGTTAGCCTTGTTTGTCACTGTGTGGTTTTTGGAATGGATCTGCCGGAGCGGAGTGAGGCTGGGGCCTCCCCTCCTCCCTCCTGGTGGACTTACTTTCTCTGACACAGTCAATACCACCCAAAGCTATTGACCTGACATATTGACGTGAGGGCCTGGCTGTGAGGAGGCATCGGGCTGCGGCAGATTGAGCATGCAGCCGGTTGAAAAGCACAAGAGAAAACAGGAAAAGGAATCGGGAATGAGATGATGTTCAAAAATGAATGTAGGAGGAAAAATACCATGACCCCGACCTTGGCAGCCCTAAACCGTACTGAAATTCTAATCGCTGAGCCCGGGAGTAGGTGTGTGAGTTGGTGTCTTTGTGTGTGTGTGTGTGTGTGTGTGTGTGTGTGTGTGTGTGTGCATTTGTGTGTGAAAGAGATAGAGAGAGATAGAGAAAGAGAGAGACAGAGAGAGAGAGAGAGAGAGAGAGAGAGAGAGAGAAAAGGAGAGAGAGAGAATCACATTTGTCATAT
>NC_139670.1:2423213-2478213 GCF_951799395.1 Argentina silus | reverse complement strand
GGCTCTTCCAGCCCCCTCTACAGTACACGCTGTGACGTCTGTCGTCCTCCTCTCCTCCCCTCGCCCAGAGAGAGAGAGAGAGAGAGAGAAGGAGGGATAGAGAGCTACAGACACAGCCACAGCCACCCAGCCCCCTTTGTGGGGAGCCGTCGTAAGTCAGATGTTCAGAATGCACAGGGTATTGTCTGCCTGGATGTTCGATGGGCTGGCAGCAAAAGGTGACATCTGGTGACTAATGCGCTCGGATGTGAATGCGGCTCCCTCAGTTCTCCGGGCAGCAGCTGCTCGGCAAAGGCATAAATGAGACAGGGGGAGTGAGAGAGGAGAGACAGCCAGGGAGAGATAGAGAGGAGGTGTGTGTGTGTGTGTGTGTGTGTGGGTGGGGTGGGGTGGGGAGGGGGTGGGGGGGTTGAAAGATGGGGGGTAGGGCACTGGATTTGTTAGTGCGTTGCGTTTGTAATAGTGTGTGTGTGTGTGTGTGTGTCTGTCTGTGTGCGTGCAGCAAGCCAGCCGTCTGAGGGGGTGTGTGGGGGGGTTGGGCATGTCACGGGAAAATCAATGACTTTCTGTCTGATTTTAGAGGAGGTAAAACATGGCCTCAGAAACACCCACCACCCCCCACCACCGCCTCCCTCCCCCCCAAAACCTCCACCCACCCCTGCTACCATGCCATGGCTGACATTCAACAAAGAGACCACACAGAACTGAACCAGCTCTTGTTTGGCTAGGCCCGGGCATTTCCTTTAACAGAGTGCCTTGTTGTTGTTGTTGTTTTTTGTTTTTTTAAATGAACCAGTTACAGTGACATTAGTAACAGCCACTGCACCCTCCATTTTCTGAATATATACAGTAGGTGTGTCATTCGGAAATGGAATGGTGGTTTCTTCATATCGCATTTTCGGATGACTCAATTTCTATCTCAATGTCTCACGTAGAACAATGTATGAATACCATAACTCAATTGCTTGTGTACCAAAGACTTCGGGCCATAAAAAAAAAAGAAAAAAAAAAGATATAGTTTGCTTCGATAGCTTTGGCTGTAGCGATCCAAATGGAAACTTACCATTCGATAGTAGCCTGTGGGTGACAAAACAACAATAGCAGTCGGAAACATCCTAGCTTCCACCCTCTAACACTCTGTACAAACACTGCCTCCCTCTCCCACGTGGGAAAAGCCTGCACCCACACCCTCCCCCCACCCCGCCTCCACCCCTCCACCGCCATCTCTCTTGTCATTAAATTAACCCCGTGTCCTGGTGCAGGAGACCTGAATGTCACCCGGCAGCCATGTGAGTGGGTGTCAGTGACAGCTGGGGGTGGTGACTGTGTGTGTACCCAGGGCCCGGGCCCCATTACCCCAGGGTCAGGTGGGGTGTGGGTGTCACTGCGACCTCTGGGACCACCGCCCGCTCCGCTCTACTGTGTGTGTGTGTGTGTGTGCGTGCATGTTTGTGTGCGTGCGTGCGTGTATAGCCTGAGGATTGGTTTAACATTTGCACATATTGATAAACATCCCAGTACATACAGTAGACATAACACCTAATGTTGGATACTCAATTAACAGCATCCCCTTCTGTTAACCCTGATGGCCTACTGGTGGAAACGTTTGGTTTGTCTAACCCAATCAAATCATTGCCTTTGGAGTTTTACAAGGATGCCAGTGTGCTGGATTGTCTTTCCTTTGAATGAAGGAAACATCTAACACTCACAGACACGGACACTGTCTGTATCAGTGTTCACGTTCATCCTGGAGCATGACGTCTTCCTGCTTCCATCTCACCCAATGATTGGTAACCGTGGCTTCGTCCTGGTAAGAGGATCACATGCGTGATTCACTGGGAATCAGCGTCCTCCGACATGTGGTCATTTGTGGCGTCCATACGGACATGCTGCTGCTTGAAGGACACTTGAGCCCCACTTGAAAGGCATCGTGGGCTGGTTTCCATTAGCAGGCGGCAGGGGCTGCTTTAGGTTTGATGAACAAGAAGTGCATATGTATTCCCTGAAGAATGTTAATGAAACACATTCCTCCCTGGTTTCTCATGGAGACCTGCTAGGACTTGGGGGGGTGGGGAGATGGGGGGGTGAGGAGATGGGGGGGTGAGGAGATGGGGGGGGTGGGGAGATGGGGGGGTGAGGAGATGGGGGGGGTGGGGGGGTGAGGAGATGGGGGGGTGAGGAGATGGGGGGGGTGAGGAGATGGGGGGGTGAGGAGATGGGGGGGGGGGAGATGGGGGGGTGAGGAGATGGGGGGGTGGGGAGATGGGGGGGGTGAGGAGATGGGGGGGTGAGGAGATGGGGGGGGTGGGGGGGTGAGGAGATGGGGGGGGTGAGGAGATGGGGGGTGAGGAGATGGGGGGGGTTCCTTTATAAAGGCTGTACCCTAAAAGAGGGGAAAAGGCTCACAACATGAGGTGGCAAGTAACTTCAATAGAAAAAAGAGAAGTCTATAGTGGGTTGAGTGTGTGTGTGTGTGTGTATTTGCCTCATGCGTGCGTGCGTGCGCGCGTGCGTGTGTGTGTGTGTTGAGAATCCTGAGTGTATTGGTTGTCTGGATCCCCTGGGTCCACCTGTATGTTCTTATTCACTGTGACGAGTAAAAGAATAAGCTAATGCATACATTTACCATACAAATGTGATTTAATCGACCTCCCTGTCACAAATAAATAGTGAGCTTATCAAACAAACCTTGGATCTACCGAAGGGAGACGTTGTGGTTAAGATAGTTAGCATACGAGCCGGGCCAAAGGTGGGGTTGAACTATAACACATAACAAGCTGTTGGAACGAAAAGGAAATAACTATATTTTTGCTTTAAAGCACAGGAAGTTGTACATGTTTTCCCTTCAATTAATCAAATCTAGAGCTCGAAATACGTCCGACTTTAGAGGCACAGAAAGACGTTTACTTGAGCCAGTAGAAAACGGCCGTGAACTTGCACAGACGACGTGGACAGCACTTAATCTGCTTTTGTCAGACTTTGGTACATTTTTAAGATGCTGCAGAGGAGAAGGTTTTACAGCTTTGTGAATCTAAGTTGCCACCCAGAGTGCCCTGAGTGCTAATGTTCGGTCACCGGCTCACCGTTTGAACGTACCGTACCCAAGCTGACAGCACCTAACCAACAACTGTCACATTGCCTCAGTGAGAAGGCTGAATTCATACCTCTGAACCATCTGAACATGTTTCTCTCTAACAGTAGAAAGGAAATCGTGCCTATGCTAAGATGCTAATCGGAGTTAGCCTTCAGCTAAAGGCAAAATCACAATGAAACAAACAAAGGCTAAACTAAGATGCTAATCGGAGTTAGCCTTCAGCTAAAGGCAAAATCACAATGAAACAAACAAAGGCTAAACTAAGATGCTAATCGGAGTTAGCCTTCAGCTAAAGCCAAAATCACAATGAAATGTCAATAATTTAAAAAACAAAGGTTTATGAAGGTTTATATTATTCATCGTAAGGTTTCTCTTCTGTGTGAATATGTAACTGAATATTGGATGAAATGGCTGTGACTTGGGTGGAGATGGCTACGGGCCACAGGCTACAGCGTGAACTCCCCTGCTATCCAGTGCTAGTTCCTCTCAGCTCAGACATGACTTATGTGACGTTGCTACACTGAGACCCTTGGTTTACCTCTGCCTGCCCGTTCTCCAGAGGCTTCTACACTTTCTCTCCTGCTCCATTATTCAAACGCTGCCAGAGGGTTGTCCCTATCACCACGGCCTGTTTTGTTCCTCGTCCTCACGGATGGCTCCAATTCCCCACCATTTGGCCACTATGTATGTAAGTTGTGTGGTACTTCTCGGTCCTCTGTGGCTCAGTTGGTAGAGCATGGTGTTAACAATGCTAAGGTTGTGGGCTTGATTCCTGCTGGGACCTGAATATATACTGAAAAATGTATGCACTCACTGCAATGTAAGTCATTTTGGATAAAAGCGTCAGCTAAATGGCATCTGTTATTACTTCATTTAAAGTCTGGATGCGAACTTGGAAAGAGGGACTTTGTGTGTGTTTGATGTGATCGGTGCGATCAGTGTTTTTGTTACTGATGACGTCTCGACTGCCATCTTTGTCATTGTCAACGTCAACGTCATCATCATCATCATTGTCATCGTCATCAACAACAACTTGATACCAGCTCACATCTTTGGGAGGACCATGTATAATTTGACAGATATTTAATGTGTTCAGTCTGTCAACCCATGTTTGATAAAAAATTCTATTGTGAGTTATTTGTTTCTCATTTAAAGCGAGCAGCCACCCGTGGTAAATGAGTGAGATGTGTTGAGCTGATATATAAATGATTTGTATCTAAACAAACCCCATTTACAAGTCGCTTGATATCTACATGGCCTTATAAGAGTGCAGGCTTCATCCCAGCTGGAGACATAACAACTTAATTGCTATCTCGATAGTACAGATATGAGTCACTGGGAACATATATGTGAACTGTGGTTCCTCCTTAATTAGGAAGGAATTAATTATTCGGGGTTTGCATAAGAGAGGAGACTTTATCTTTTTATGGTCATTAAATATTATTAGTCATGCAATTCATGTCGTGCCTGGCAGCAGAAGTCTCATTCGTACCGAGCCTCTTCATACGGTGGGTTTCTCTCACACACAGGCAAACATGGACACCTCACAGATGTGACACAGTCCATGGACAGGCCAACAGAACTGCAGCATTCACAGTTGAAGCACTCAAAGGAAACATTCAAAGCACTACCAAATAACATTTCTCCGTGTGCACAGATTACTAAAATGGTGCATCCAAATGAATGAGATAGATATTAACCAGCTGGCGCCACATTCAAGCTATGATCTCTATGGCATGTAAAAGTGAATGTACTGTATGTACTGTATGTATGTATGTATGTATGCAAAATGTATGCTTAATAATTCACAAGTCTCTACAGAGTGAATATGCATGATTCTGTACATGGTACTGTATGTTAAAAGTCCTACGTTAGAAGTAAGCACCGCGTCTGAATAATGTCAACAGAATTAGCGTTAGCCTGCTCCGCGTTGATTCTGCTGATCACAGTGGAAGTGTGTGTTTTCATTACGGACTATCACAGTTTGCTCTCCTACAGTATGCAAATGAGACACTTAGCCAATTAATGAATAATGCCGTTAGTTAACATATGCTTGACATTACCGCAGACAACTGCAATGTCATACGGTGGTTATTGACTTTGTACGATTATTTAGTTTAGTCTTTTCTCTCCCCCCGTCGTATTGATTTCTTTTTGCTGTGGTGAATAAATAATCAATTCTTTGATGTGCCGCCGTAGTGCCATTACACATTGATCAGGTAATCATTTACGGAGTACATCCACATCATAATTCCATTTACCGTGGGCGATGTAATATTATTGATCACTTCGGTATTAGCACTGACACCGGCATCGATACGAGCGAATATCCTATCATTGCAATCGCCGTGCTATCCTTTTTTACCATGAATACAGTCGACGCGAGTACCTCAAATGATTGTTCTGAAAATCCCTTTTTTCATTCACTGCCTGGAGGAGGGTAAAAGAGTGGTCAGATCTCTATTAGTAGTCTGGGATGTTCTCCCATGTGTCACGGTGAGTGTAATTGCAATGTCACACTTCAAGGACTTTATGTGGGGGCTGGTGGTGCTCCACATGAGAGAGGACTAGTCAAAATACCAATTAATGAAGGCCAGGGAAATATGACCTGAGCTGCCTCTGCTGGTCCATACCTTGCCAATGAAAGGGCCCTGTCGATTGAAATTGTATCCTATCACCCCTCAGACGTGGGTCAGTGCTCAGTGTCAAAGCCGGCAGATTACGCTTCTCCACTCACCGAATTCTGCTCCTCGCCTGTGAGCACACATTCTCCAGTTCATTTGTGTTTTTTATATCCATGAATTCCCACCTTTAGAAAGAAAATGAACTCAAGTACCAAACCATTTCTCTGTAGTCTATCATACTATAAAAACACATCTTAAAGCCTAACCTCAACCTTACCTCGTCTGAACTTGGTCCGTTGAGTTCCTTAATAGCTTTCGTAACGTATTTTGAACATTTCATTTTCACTTGAGGTGAGCCGTTAGTGATGAAGGTTGAAACATCATGTTAACTACATAACTTTAACCACGAAAATAACTTTTAATATCTTTTGCTACTTATAATAATATATGCCATTTAGCTGATACTTTTATCCAAAGCATCTTACATTGCAGTGAGTGCATACATTTCAGTATATATGGTACCAGCAGGAATCGAACCCACAACCTAAGCGTTGTTAGTACCACTCTCTACCAACTGAGACACAGACAACCATTTGTATCTGATGTCACTATTCACTATTCAGTCACTAGTGTTTGGTCACTGTTTTTGGTAGCACATTGGTGTCAGTGATGTCAACGTCAAAAATGCATATTCTAATCTCTCAATGTTACTGATATAGAATCATGTCATGACATGCCTAGCCCTAGCCCTAACCCTAGCTCCAGTCCTAACCCTAACCCAAACCCCAACTCTAGCTCCAGTCCTAACCCCAACCCTAACACAAACCGTAACACTAACCCCAACCCTAGCTCCAGTCCTAACCCCAACCCTAGCTCCAGTCCTAACCCCAACCCCAACCCCAACCCTAACCCTAAGCCCAACCCTAGTGTGGAGTGGAGTGGTCTTGGAGGCCCTGAGCAGAGCGAGGGCTGAGGTACTGACCACCCTAAGGGATGGCACCTCGCTGCGCCGGTGTGGCGAGCACTCACCCCACCGCTGCCAAAACGAATCACCGCAGCCTCCCCCACTGCTCTCCCCCTCTGCTCTCCCCCTCTGCTCTCACGCCATCACCAGCACCCAAGCTCCATTTGGAGACAAGTCGCCATTTGCATGTGCCGCCAAGCGGACATCAGATATGGAGTCTGCTTTATGTAAATGGCCTGGCAGGGCTCCGTGAGCCCACGGTGGAGGACTACTGTGTGGAGCCACTGCCATGCAACAGATCCCAGTAAATAAAGAACCACAGCCAAACATTGGTCCAGACGGGGGGACAGCCAGTCTAGACCAGACTAGTAGGGTTGTTGACATGGTTCATCTGTCATGTGCGTTTAGAAGAAACACTTAGTGCGGTTCCGCCGACGTCAGCGGAGAAATCCAATACATTATTGTTATACTTCACATTATCTTTCCCTGTCCTGAAAATGACGTTGTTAGGGTTTCTTGGCTGATAATCACAACTAAATCATCTCATTATGTACGGTAATGTAGTAATCTCGCCTCACTGTGGCGGGGCGATGTGCGAATGGGAGCACGGTGTGACCTGCGGAGAGGAATGTGGGAGAAAAAAGGATCAGGTTGCTCTCCCTGGCCTCCCACAGCTGGGCTTCATTTTCACCAGAAATCAGACACTCCTCCGGGTCTTCTGCGAGCACTGTAGCCACTGCCTGGTTATCAAAACACAGCATGGAATCCACTTAAATCTCCTCAACGCCGATGTGTCACACCGCTGACTCTATCTAAGTTGTACATTCAAAGGAGCATTGATAAAGCCTTGCCAGAAGTCCGCCATTTACAGCAGACAAATGCATTTGAATGGGGGATGATGAAAGCTGAGGTAATACAGAGAGAAAAAAATACCACCCCAATTTGAATGTCATGATAAAATGATGAGGACAGCTGTCGACAGCCGATGGGTACTTATTTCAGTCAGTCACAGACATCCAGACAGCCTCCAGTGCCCACCAACAACGTTAGCCCTCGTGTTCAAGGGTCTTTATGCTGCTCTTTTAAGGTCGGCACCCCTAGTGGCCATTCAGAGTAGTAACAACTCTTTGTTTCACTATAAATGTCCTGGTGTATATACAGTACAGTAGAAGAGCTACTAAGGTAACTGCCAGCATGTAATTTTCCTTTCTTTATTTTTTTTGTTCATCACGCTGCAGGCAGAGCAGGCACGTGTTATAATTGAGTGTAGAGTACAGAGGTGAAATTAATCATTTAATCATATCAGAGATCACTTACTGTACGCAATCACCTTAAACTGTTACAGTCTATTGGGCTTACTGGGCATAGAGTTGTTGCTCAGTTTGACGTGGTTTGACTATCAAATCCTGCCGTGGGCCGCTCAGTGGCGTAGCACACTAAGGCGCGTACCATATCGTCGCAAGGTCCCTGGTTCGATTCCGGCCATCGACATATCCTGCATGTCATCCCTCCTCTCTCTCACCCATCCTTCCTGTCAATCTCTACTGTCTCTATCCCAATAAAGCATAAGTGCCCTAAAACATATATTAAAATTTAAAAAAAACCTGCCGTGGACGAGAGGCTTCGCCAGACATCCGACCGAGGCCGACGGTGAACTGAATTGTGGGTTTCAGTTGAGTTTATCGAAAGCGTTGCCTTCTGTTGTCGTCTCTGCCTGCACACCTTGTGACTACAGCGTTATCGCTCGATCTGAACCTCAACCCCCCCGTTGAGTGGACCCATTTACGCCGTAAATAATGATCCTTTGACACCCCCCCCCCCCCCCCGCATCGAGCACCGCGGACACGGGGATTCGTATTACGGCACAATCAAATAAACGATTCATATTTCCCTCAGCCGATGGATGGGCATGGCTGATACGTTCTGGAATGTACTTTGTGTATCCAGGTCAGGGCAGAGCGACAGTGTTGCGCACCGGAATGCACGATATGATGATTACATCTAATTAACTTCAATGTCACATCCAGGCGATACTGTATTTCCGTCTCTCATTCCCTCGTTTGTACGGCACTGACTGCACCGCATCTCCAGACACAGCGGAGGAACGCAGGCTCACACAGAAGCCATGACGGCGGCGGGATAGCAGACACAAAGAGAAGATCTTGATTTGGTCCCCCCCCCCCCCCTTAATAATCAGTCTCAGAGATCACAGAGAATGAAACATACGGCCTCTTTGGGAAACCCTAAATATTTCATCGTTGTACTCGCTGTCCTCAGAGTTTACCTCATACACACGTAGGCGACAGCTGAGGCCAGGATACTGTATCGTGTCATCGAGTCACATAATTGATGGAGCGACATTAGCGATGACATTTTAAGACACTATGACATAGTGATGACACTACGGCTTAAACAGGATCCGGATCGTTGTGGAGGGATAACATGGGAACGGGCTCAGTGTGGTAATCCTGTCTGAGGAGCCTAACTAGAGAGAGAGAGAGCCTCCACAGAGATGATTTATTGAGGGTAGAGACAGTCTCGTGTGTGGGATAAGATCCTGGTGCTATCTTTACCTCCACATCTCTCTCTCTCTCTCTCTCTCTCTCACTCTGTCTCTCTCTCTCTCTCTCCACCTCCACATCTCTCTCTCTCTCTCTCTCTCTCTCTCTCTCTCCATCTCTTTCTCTCCTCTATTTCTGGAGCACTGCGGCGGATGTGTTAGTTCAGGACTGGACGTAAGCCCATGTGAGGCTCCCTGGATCCGACCAACGTGTGCCAGGACAGCCCCTTGTGGAAGGCAGCCTCCACCTGCAGTAAAGCAGCATGCCGCCCGCGGAGGTCTGCTGCACGGGGAGGGAGATGGCTTGTTCACCCCGCACGAGTGGCAAATGAATGCATGCACATAATGTAAACAAATACTCACAGACACCAAGGCAGTGTGCGTGTCTGTGTGTGTGTGTGTGTGTGGTGTGCGGTGTGTGCCCGTGTGTGCGGGTGTGTGGGTGGGTGTGTGTGCACATGTGTGTGTGTGTGCGTGTGTGTGTGCGTGTGTGCAAGCTGCTGTACAGTTCCTACTGCCCTTGCTTTTTCGTCGCCTCCTGAAAAGCCGAGGCGGCTGAGACAAATTGCTGTGTGGCATTAGCACTACAGTGAAGGATGAAAGTGCACCGTGCAAGGCAAACAAGCATCCCATTACAACCGCCACTTAGCAACACACACATCTGTTACACAGGCTGAGCTGAAGGTGAGTCTGCACACACCCCTCCTACAAACTGCTTTCCAGGGCAATGAGATTCAGAATGAGTTACGTACAGTGTGTGTGTGTGTGGGGGGGTGGGGGGTGGGACAGGGGGGGGGGTTATTTCAACAAGTACAGTATGAATGGGGGACAACAAGCACTCTCTCTCTCCAGCTCTCCTGTGCTCTGGAATCAAAAGGCGGTTGGTTGTTGCTTGCTACGAGCATGGGGCTCTGAGTTATGGCTGCAGCCTACTGTTTACATGGCTGAAAAGGAGGCTCTTTGTCAGCGGATGCTTTATGATTTATTTATTTTTTTCTGTAGCATCTGAATAAGGGCCGGCGCTGTTCCCTTTCCTTTTGTCATTTTTTATTTTTTTACTATCAACACAGTCATGACATCACCTCCACAGAGGGGGAGGCTGTTCGACTCATTGGTTCCACTGGATCATTGTGATTAATGGCCGTCGTAATAGTGAGGGCTACCTGATACAGTGGTTGGATGGGGCCTCTGCTTTTCTCTTTTGTATGCTGACAGTGGCCTAGCTAGCTACCTCTCTCTCCCTCTCTCTCTCTCTCTTTCCCAGCTACCCACAAGTTCATCCCCAGGGCCGCACCTCTTCCACTGTGATGAGTGTCATATCAATCCTCAGACAAAGATGCATAATTCTCTCTCTTTTAAACCACGCTAATTACTCTGGTGCAAATTCTGCTGTTGTCATGGTAATTGCCTTTCGGGGGTTTGTGGCTGTTAACGCTCAAATGACTACTGTAGTGAAGAGGAGGAGGAGATGGAGGAGGAGGAGGAGATGGAAGAGGAGGAGGAGATGGAAGAGGAGGAGGAGGAGGAGATGGAAGAGGAGGAGGAGGAGATGGAAGAGGAGGAGGAGATGGAAGAGGAGGACGAGATGGAGTAGGAGATGGAGGAGGAGTGGGAGGAGCTGGAGTAGGAGATGGAGGAGGAGTGGGAGGAGGTGGAGATGGAGGAGGAGGAGATGGAGGAGGAGGGGGAGGAGGAGGAGATGGAGTAGGAGATGAAGTAGGAGATGGAGGAGAAGATGGAGGAGGAGGAGTAGGAGATGGAGGAGGAGGAGGAGAACAAGGAGGAGGGGGGCGATGTCTTTGGATATCAAAGGCAGACAGACACGGTGTTCATTAAGTTAATGCGACATATTTCATGTTTTATCTCGCTCCGTGGTGGTGTTCGATTGGCAGTTTACCTTGACTGGAGACGCTACCGCGCACGGCGCCGCTCCCCGCGACCACGCTACAAGACGGATTCGACGTGGGCGAGCGAGGACAAGTGTTCTCTCTTGGCGAGCTGAGAGCAAGAGGTCCTGGGATAAAGACCACCTACCCGCAGTTTATCCAGCGCATTAAACGGATGTGTTGGGTTCAAGGGGAGGTCAGGGAAATATGAGTCACAACGTATGTCAAACAATACATATAGAAGGAGAAAAGTAGGATCATAAAAAGCCTTTTATCGTTTGGCAAACCGGCCTCCCGGTGGGGAAGCGGAGATAAGGGGCACAGAGTGGCACGCTTGATCATCGTTACCAAACAACACGTGACACCTCTGACAGTATGGCTCAGATATAATGCGCAAATGAGGAGGGTTTAGCTTATCCAAGGTCTTACAGTTCAGATCATCAGTGTGTGCGTGTGTGTGTGTGTGTGGGAGGGTGTGTGTGTGTGTGTGGGAGGGTGTGTGTGTGTGTGCGTGCGGGTGCGTGTGCGTGTGTGAGTTCTGGCTGTCGCACTGCAGCGCCCTCAGGTCGTCCTTGTATCGTGTCAAGTGCCTTGTCATCCACCTCTGTTGCGTGACCCGTTTTCCGCTGTTCACTGTTATTATTTAGAGCTCGTGATTGTCCCTGACATTAAGCCACTGATGTGAACAGGACCCTCTCCATTAAAGACGCCTCTAATTTAGTGGTGCAGGCTCCTTGAATGTTCTTCAGCCATGGGAGAGACAGTGGCTTTTATGTTCTATAGTTCATTATGTAAACGGATTGACTGTTAAAGGCCCGTACGGTGTTGTAGCCTCACACTCACTGCCAAGTGAAGCACTGGTGGTTTAGTATCTTACAAAAAAAAAATGTGAATCCACTTTAGTAGCCTGTTACCATTGTGTCTGGTGAACAGGATTCTGCTGTAACTGCGTATTAGAGGGTAATTCAATGTCCGTGCCCTAGACCGTTTAACCCATGTAGAAGCCATGAGCATACAAAAGGCTAAGCTAATGGATTATTGGTCTAAAAGGGATCCATCTGTTTCGTTCGGTTTGTGGAAGGAATTGTCAGGAGCCTTTGTACACACATATATTCCTGCGTACACTCCTTAAGAGAAGCACAAATTTGATTTATGGGGGGAGGCTTTGGTTTAAGCAATGTCATATTGTTGTCATTAGATTAACCTCTCCCAGACAAATTGATTCTATACACGGAAGGTCTTAACCATGAGAATGACTGGTCAGTGTTGTGTTCTACTCAATGTTGTTATAATAACCGGATTATAATACAATGTCATGTTAGTCATGTTAATATGATACAAATGACATTATGCAACGCTCAGCAGATTAACAATACTTTAGTGCAGGAGATTAAAGGCGATTCCTGTGTAAGATTGCATTATTATATGCATTAGAAACTGCAGCAGGGAACTTTGGATGAATGATGATCTCTGAAAGCACTAACACGTAACTTTAACACGCATAAGCCCTTTTGAGCAGATTATGGGTCAGTGTTTATTAAGAGCAGACTGTACCATATGTTACAGAAGACTATACATACTGTATCTCTATCTACATTTACATTTACATTTATGGCATTTAGCAGACGCCTTTATCCAAAGCGACGTACAACAAATACATTTGTTTAAGTAAGTGAATCATCTATCCAACAGTCATCATAAGATAAAGTAATCAATGCTCAGACCAGGGGCCATTGGCAGTCACAATGCTAGAAGAAGGAATTATTATTATTATTATTATTATTATTTTAATTTTTTTTATTTTATTAACAGGAGAGAAATTTGTATAGGGGGGTAGTGGGGGTGAAGAGGTCTTCACCCCCACTTCAACCCCAGGTCTATCTGTTACTTATGGAGAGAAAACACCAAACATACAGCATGATGGAGCAAAAACAAACAAACAATGACTTAGAATGGAATTCATAAGAGAAATTGGAATTAGAACTGGAAAACCGAAATGCACTTAAACAGAGTTGCACTTATCCAGAGGCCACTTACTGGGAGTCAACAGTGCTTAAAATGGACTAAAGTGGCATGGCGTACCTTGCTGTACCCCTGAAATTGGTTGCACTTTAACTAATATGAGGTGAGGATATCATTAGGAGCTTTTAGCTTGAGCTTGTTTAGTTTACTGTCAATCAGAAAATGTATTAAGATATTTTTTCCCAACCTTTGTGGTCATACCAGCCGAAGTTATTCATGCGATGAATTGAAAATAAACTGTACCTCATTGATGCCACGACCACGGGAGGACATTAGGGTAATTAAAAGTGCGAGAAAGGAAGGAAGGAGGAGGAGGTAGAGAAGTTGTGGCCATGGTGAGCTAGCTATCTCTCACTCCACGTGTGAGATTAATTCAAAGAACCCCACAGTCTAGGAAATGACAACACTGGGGAAGACTGCCTGAAGTTATACTTTGATGGACACAGCGGTCTATCTCTCCCGTTACCTTCGGTAGGGAAAAAATATGACCCCCTGGTTATTTCAGTAGGCCTTATCTGTAGTTGGCCGAACACTGGGAGTGTGATGGAACGGCTGAGAAAATGATTTGTGGGCAGGGTGGTGTACTAACGCTCTGCATGGTGTCTTTCTTGTGGTAGCAGAATAACATGGTGGAAATGAGTTTGGGACTTCACGTTGAATTTGATCGGGTATGCTGCAAAGTTATAGAGCGCGGTCAGGGCAACATTAAAGGAGCGGGGTGTAAATTTGTTCCAAACAAAAACATCCGTCGTAATAATAATGTAATCCCGAAATGGACTTGCTGTTGTGTTTCTGCATGCACACGGGATTCAAAGAGACAATACACTGAGAAAGCTTTGTCAAAAAGACTTGTGTATACTGTAGCCACAGGGTTAGTTAGTTATATATTCTTACATTCTTCCTCTTGTGCACTGTAACAACAAAAACAACTTCATTTTATTACACTGCAATTCCCAAAGAAACTAAATTCACAGGAATCTCACCAACAATATTGGTGAGGTAATCACAACAAAACAACAAAGATATACAGGTAACAGGGACTGAGTGAAAGGTGTTACGCCCATATTTGGCCCCTGCGTTCACAAAGGCCCCTGTAGCCGTTTAGCGCGGTATCCTAACACAATCCACTGGGTCACAACCTCACACAGCAGGAGATACTCAGCCCCGCATCACTGGCAGAAAATCTATAGCCTCTTAAGGAGGAGGAGCCCCATCACATAATAGATATGAAATCTATCTTGTTTCTAAACCCTGTCTATTGTAGGGGAGCAAATCAATGGGGAAGCATCTGGTGAACTGCTTACAATAACAATAAATTCATGGGGCAGGTAAAAGGAGTGGAGGGTAATGCAGTGGCAACATCACTCTATGAGGGTGTTGACGCAGATAAAGGTACAGTACACCTATTTATACACGGTATAAACCCCTGTTTAAGCAATGACACACAGGAGGGTGTGCTATACCGTGGATATCTGAACGGCTGTGACAGGCACGAGACACAGCCGAGCAATGGTACTAGTGTTTTTTTCCCCTGATATATTGTATTGGTTAATGCCCTCCGCCTATCAAAGTAGTTCATGAATCTATTACCGTAGTTAGGGACGCAGGCTGGTTGATAGTTCCGGAACGCATTGTCTAATATGAATGCCATGGCAACTCAGTAAACAATTCTCTACCCCATAAAACTCTACCTTCCACCTTGTAAAAGGGTAGGTAGCCAGTTTGGTTTTTGAGAAGAGAAGCAGCATAAGGACGTCATGAACAACCATGGTGATCCGTTATTGTCAGAATCCCTCTATTGTTCTACCAACGTTTTCATTATAAAAAATAAAAAAAACGTGTAATATCCTGAAGAATTTATGCCGTATGTCTACATTTTGCTGGTGAAAGTGATGAGGTAGCCATGGTGATATTGTGGATATCGGAATGGCTGGAATACTTCTCGGCCAATCCCACTGCTTGATTTGATCAAGACGTTGTATAATGCGTTTTATAGTACAAAAGAAAACTTCTGATTCCAAAGATGTAAAGCCCTCAAAAATGAAGTAGACAGCAACCTCCAAAAAGTGGTTCTTAAGATCAAGAGTCAACCACTCTTCAAATCTGTTATTTGAAACCACTGCTGCAATGCCAACCTCAAGGATGACTCTTTGGCTGTGTATCATTGAAGTAGTTTCCTGTTTTTGTATTTTATTATAACAGATTGTCATTCAAATGGACATCTAAAACAGCTTTGGGTTACGGTATGTAACCCCGGTTCTCTGAAGGAGATGAGGGACACTCACTCTGGGATATGCAACCTTCGCTGAAACTCTATTTGCTGAAACCCTATCCAATCACGTCTGGAACACACTGGGAGCGCTTTGCATGGCTGATCTCGCCCCAGCCCAGCCTATGAAGGCAACTGCACGTTGTTACCATTTCATTCTGAGAACTACCTCTTCACGAACCTGTAAAAGAGGTGAGAGATGTCCCCCTCATCTCCTTCAGAGACTGCCAAAGCCCGTACAGAACCCTGACAGAGAACATGGAAATGTACCCGGTCCACCCTTCTCAGCTAAAGCTCCAAGGACCGTATGCACCGTAGCGACATCCAGGCGGTAGAATCTCACTAAAGTGTGAGGGGAAGCCCAACTGGCTGTAGCACAAATCTCAGAAACAGAGCACAACGCCCTTGAGCAGAGCCCAAGATATAGCAATTCCTCTAGTGGAATGTGCCCGGACTCCCAAAGGAGGCCTTTGGAACTGTAAGCTTCTGTAAAAGCCTCCACTGCTGGGAAAGCCGTTGTTTGGAAAGAGCCCTACCCCATGCTGGGTTGGCGAAACACACAAACAGTTCACATCCATCAAAATAAATCACCTCCCCTGAGTGCCATAGTTATGTTCATGTAGATGCGTAGTGCACGCCCAGGGCAGAGAGTGTTCAGGCGCCTATCCTCCTGAGAAGAAAACTAGTTCAGTGGCACAACTACTGTACGTCATAGAAATTACTCGGGGAACCAACACGGAGTTAGGACGTATCGTAACCCCTGAGTCGCCAGGGGCAAACTGAGTGCATGAAGGATGAACCGAGACCGTGTGGAGGTGGCTAACTCACTTGGCCGTGGTCAAGGCGAGCAGCAACGCTGTCTTGTAAGACAAAGTCTTGATTGTCAACGGTCTCCAAAGGTTCAAAACGAGCACTAATAAGCATATCGAGAACCAGAGACAAATCCCTAGACGGGACAGGTAGCCCTTAAGGCCTTCCGCTGTTGGAGCAAGTCCTGTAAGAAGGAGAGGGCCGTGGGGATGGAGCACGGAAAAGGCATCTCTCACAACCTACCCTCAAACACCCTCCACTTGAGACCGTATAGACTCCCTGTAAAGGCGGATCTAGGCCCCTGAATCATGGCAATCACATTCAGGGACAAGGTGTCCAAGTTTAAATTGGACCTCTCACAGGCCAAACCCATACATCCATCAACTCGGGGTGTGGCTGGAATATTTGGCTCATGCTTGGGATAGCAAATCCCTGTGTAATGGAAGACACCAAGGTCATGCGTAAAGAAGCTGTGCTATCTCTGCTAGCCAAGGTCTCCCGGGCCGAAGCAGGAGAAGGGAGAGGCCGCGCGTCCTCACTCTGTCCAGAGTGGGAGAAATTAGGCTGACAGGAGGGAATGTGTGTCTGGCCACTGGTCTGCGTGTCCAGTACGAGACTACGTGTCTTGGCTGGGTGAAACTCCTGGAGACGAAGGCGAAGAGCACACTTCGTGACCGACCGTGCGACCAGAGACAGACCGATGCGTTAAAGCACTCAAGCTTCAGTACGGCCATCTTGGAAGAGGAGGCAGTTGTTGCCTTGGGGTCGTACTCAGCCAAGCAGGCCTTCATAGGAGGGAGGGGGTTCCAGCCCACTGATGCCCATCAGCCATATCCAGGTGGTCTAGCAAGGCCTGATCATGGTGGAGGAGAGAACTTTGAGAGAAAGTAGCCAGGCGTTGGTTTATACGTTGTGTCGGTTTATACGTTGTGTCGGTTTATACGTTGTGTGTTGTGTTGCTTTATACGTTGTGTCGGTTTATACGTTGTGTCGCTTTATACGTTGTGTCGCTTTATACGTTGTGTCGCTTTATACGTTGTGTCGGTTTATACGTTGTGTTGCTTTATACGTTGTGTCGGTTTATACGTTGTGTCGGTTTATACGTTGTGTTGCTTTATACGTTGTGTTGCTTTATACGTTGTGTCGGTTTATACGTTGTGTCGGTTTATACGTTGTGTTGCTTTATACGTTGTGTCGGTTTATACGTTGTGTCGGTTTATTACTAGCCAACCTACCCTGTTACCCAGCCAGCTAGCGTAGCCTCACTGGTGTAGTGAATGCTAGCGAGCCACGCTAATATCAACGGTGGTGGGTAGAGCAAGCTAATGGTCGTGTATCGTCGGCTACCTGACGCCCCCGGGGGAAAGCTGGTCACTGTCCAGCGGAACCGTTAAGCTAGGCAGCTAAGCTACTATCGGAACCCTCCACACAAGCGAGTGAAGACGGTAGAGAACCGTGCAGTAGCTTCGGGCTGCGGCTGCGGCTGCGGCTGAGGCAGGTCCGGCCATGCAGAGCGCCGTCGGCCTGTTCCAGGAGTGATTGAGTAGGTTTTCGGAGAATAGGGCAGACAAGGCGTCGAACAGCGGACTGAACGGGAACTCCCGTATTCAAACACGCATCTAATGATGATGTGTGGGATAATGTGTTCCTCTAATGAACATATCAATTCAATTTCCTCGCCGAAAATGCCAGGGAACTGTGACTAAGATTGTATTCTCTGTTAGTTGAAAATAAGTCTAGCAAAGAATTGTGTTAAAATGTTTTTGAAAACATTAAACTGTTATTACTGTATACTCTATTATATCAAATTTCTCAAAACGTGTAAGGATAATTGAATTGCTGATAGTGTATTTTGGTCTATTTTCTACATTTTCATTACTATACTTGTATAGTACAGCTTTGTGTGTCTCTGTGTGTGTGTGTGTGTGTGTGTGTGAGTGTTTGTGTGTTTGTGCGCGTCTGTGTGTTTGTGTGTGTGTGTGTGTGTGTGTGTGTGTGTGTGTGTGTGTGTGCCACTGGAGAGTGTGTACACAGTCAAGTGCTTGACTGTGTACTGCAGGGTGGTGTGTGTACTGTGGAGTGAGTGTGGAGACAGTGAGCAGGCACTGAGAGTGCTATTGGTCTCCTTTTTTCGACATGTCAGGTGCTGTGTTTGTGCAGCCTGTTGCCCGGCAACCCGTGCCAAACAGAGGGTTGGATCAGTCATAACCTGAGCTCTGCAGAGGTGTGTACTCACATGACAGTGTGTGTCTGCAAACAGGGACTGGCCTACTGCTGCCCTCCATGGGACTCCACAGGCTGTTGCACCTGCCTCTTCTCCTCCAAACTTCCTCATAGTTGTCACAACTCAAGACTGATGGCGGGGGGGGGGGGGGGGGAATGGTTAGCAACCGTGACCGCGGTGGTCAAATGGTCAACTTGTTTGATGGATTTTCACATTCATTGATTGATTGTTTCAAGTGGACGGCTAATGCAGCTCCGTTTGATCACTTTGACTTTCTCTCCATAACCCTAATCCTATCGCTAATCCTGGCTATAACGACTAATAGGACAGATCTAACGATCAATGCTATCGATGGTTGTATGTTTTACATTGATACAAACATACCATGATATAGATTCTTTACACATTAGCATGTTAGCAGTACTAGCTATCAGAAGGTTGCATTTCATGACCACACCTGTTGTAGAAATGCAGAGGCTAGGGATTTAGCGCAGAGAAACAACTAAACCCCTTTGATGACAGAACAACCCAGGGAATTTATTCTGACCTTAATACACATGTGACATTTAGCAGTTGTGGAACTGAAACCCATCCTCTGAAGATAGGGAAAATAAGTAGCTTATTTAAATGCCAGAGTGTTGGACAGAATACCTTGGATGGTATACCACTGAAGGGGCTCTCTGTGGCTGTGATGAGATGATGTCTTGTCATGTCATTGCCGTGAAAAAAACTACAAGGCAATTTGCTGTCGTATTTAATTAAGCCCTGTAATGTTTCTCAAATAATTAAACCCTCGCGTTTTACAGCTGGAAATCGTACTGCTGGGTATCCCGAGCCGCAGATTGTGCCAAACACTAAGTCATGCTACGACTGTAATTGACTTTTCGCTCTGCCCTGGAGTTCCGGTAGAATAATGGGGCTGGAAGTAGCTAGTTAACCTTCTGTCAGGTAATACATAAAAGGAAAACAAAAAAATTCCTCACTTGAATATACCTAACCCCTTCGCTGGGAGAGCCACAGAGGGATGTCAAGGTGGGAATTGTAGCAGTAAGTGGTTTTATTAAGTGGAGCTCCTACCGTGAGCTCAATCTGCCAAGCAGGGTATTGTTTGACGCATAGTACATAATTCCTGGAGCATGACACAACATCAAGAACCCACAGAGCTGCAGTGTCTTGCCTTCAAGGAGAGGATGTGTTGTTTGTTGTCATTTTTGGGTTGTTGCTATCGCGTGATAATCATGGTGTGACAATCGAAGAATGGGGAAATTATTACTTTGTGTAAATATGTGATAATATAACTGCGATGCTCATCTCCGTTGGGTTACGCAGGCATCTCTGTATCCCTGAAACGGAGAGGTTTTTTTTTTTAATCCTCTCAAGAACAGAATACAGTCTACCATACTACTCAGTTCATTTACTCACATGTCAGTGTTATTGGACTTGGATATAAACTTCAACTGGTGATGTTATTCCCCTCAGTAAATGGTTGAGAGAAGGAAACAGCACCCCCCCACCCCCACCCCCCTCTCTCTCTCCTATCTCCCACTCCCCCCTCCTTCATTCCCTATGGCCCAAGGGAACAGTTGGCTTTCTGAATGCTCTTCCCCCTTTGTGAGCACACATTGATTGCCTCACCACTCTCCAAAGCAAACCAGCATGGGGTGCAGGCAGCCTGCTCTAGCTGGTATTGCTCACCCTCTCTCTCTCTCTCTCTCTCTCTCTTGTTGAGATGTGAAAAAAGGAGGGAAAACAGGAGGAAGGAAATCATCGAGGGGCTCTCGCCACTTCCAAAAGCTGTCTCATGGTAGGCCAATGCATCTGCTCCCTCCCTCCTTCGCCACCCTCTCTCTCTCTCTCTCTGCTCTAATGAGAATCAATGGCGCTTTAATTGATTTCCCTCATGTCCTTCTTGTCAAATGGTACGTCCCTGCTCTTCTTTTCTGTTTGCTGATCCCACTCATCCGCGTCGTTACCCTGGAAGAGCCGTGTGTGTCTGTTGACCAGCGGCTACTCCAATGACGATGATGATGTCACCGGATGATGTCATACAGAGGCTCCAAGAATAAATACCTCAGACAGACGACGACAGTTTACGAAGCAATAATGTGATCATTTGGAGAGAACAAAAAGGCATGGACAATGCAGCCTATTTGTTTTTGCCAAAAAACAAATTTGTTTTGATGAAAAAAGTTTGGGTTAAGGGTTAGTCAAATTGCAGATATTGATATTAATGTTCAGTAACCAAAGTCTCATAATTCTTGTCTGATCTAATTTTTCCTCTTCAGATGATCAGTGAAACAAAATGAGCTTAACAGTGCTCTTGATCATTGTAGCAAATAGCCACTGGAGAAAGACTCCCTACACCATTTCTCTCTCTCACTCTCTTTCTCTAGCCTAATCCCCCCACCCAGTCCCTCTCCCCCCCCTCTCTCTCTCTAGACCCTTGGACCCACCACCCTGTAGACGCACCACCACCAGCCCCCAGCACAAGCAAGTGTGTGCAGTGAACATTTTGACTGGAAGACAGCCAATGGCTGGACGTGGAGGATGTGGGCTGGTCTCAGGAGCTTGTGGTTGTTCATTCATAAACCAGGTGGGAACTGTAAATGAAAACACAGACATCTACCCTCAGTTTCAAAGCGCACATTGTGCTTTTTGTGTAAGCAGCAGTGGAACTTGTGGGGTCAGGTCTGGATTTTTGGGATAGGCTTTCACATTGCATCTCTCTCTGAAATCAATCAAATAAAGGAGGGAAATATCATTTATCATGGCAAGGACAGTTTATGCCTTTTTCAGTTTTTGGTTGACAGTGGACTGTGGTGCTTCAGAGAACCTGGTAGAAACATATTGGAATTCTAAAGAGTATTTGAATCTGTAACTGAAAAGTTTGAAATTATTGCTTATGGTTGTTCTACAAAAGACAGTCATTTTCTGTAAAACTTCTGGGAACCAAATGCCATATGTGTCTACATTTTACAGGCTGATAGCTGTTCGACTTTGAGAAGACCAAACAATAAAAAGATCTGCAATTGTTAAGCGAAAAACAACATTTCTAGAACCAATAAATCAATCAATCATTTATCATCTAAAAGTATCACGACAAGATCTATTTCATTGCACCTGTTTTTAACATCAGAACATTATGGAGTAATGTAGGCTGGCTCATACTCTCCCATACAGGCCATCAATCTTCCTGGCAACCATCTGGCCATATGGGTTTGTGTTGAGTAGTGGGGGGTGTAGTTCTGGGTAAATGTTATGGACTACGATAACGCATGATGACTTATAGTGATATACACTCACTGAGCACTTTATTAGCAACACTATACTAATGCTGGGTAGGGCCTCCCTTTATTAGGAACACTGTACTAACACTGGGTAGGGCCTCCCTTTGCTCTCAAAACAGCCTCAGTTCTTCGTGGCATTGATTCCACAAGATGTTGGAAACATTCCTTTGAGATTCTGGTCCATGATGACATGATTGCATCACGCAATTCCTGCAGATTTTTCAGGTGCACTTTCAAGCTGTGAATCTCTCGTTCTACCACATCCCAAAGGTGCTCTATTGGATTCAGATCCAGTGACTGGGAAGGCCACTGAAGAACACTGAACTCATTGTCATGTTCACGAAACCAGTTTGAGACAACTTTTGCTTTGTGACGTGGTGCATTATCATGCTGGAAGTAGCCATTAGAAGATGGGTACATTTTTGGCCATGAAGGGATGCACATGGTCAGCAACAATACTCAAATAGGTTGTGGCATTCAAGCGATGATTGATTGGTATTAACGGGCCCAAAGTGTGCCAAGAAAACATTCCCCACCCCATTCCACCACCTACACCATGAGAAGGTGTACAGGTGGTCCTAATAAAGTGCTCTGTGAGTGTACAACGTTGTGTATTGACAAGATGTTAAAAAAACGTTACGTATGACGCACATTAACATGATAACTCTTCATCATAATATCAAGATTATTTTGCTTTATATTCTTTACACCGACTTCTACTTATTTCACATGAAGGATCTCACACGCAGCGTCACTGCTGAATCCATTTCAATCAGAGAATAGAGGATCATATCTTCAAAACGTATTCAAAACCCTCCACAACATCCAGTCTCCTAAGCTACTTCATTCCTATTGATTCACCTAAGAGGTCTGATATCATGAATGCTTTCCTGGTACCAAGGTCGGCTGCCTTGAACGGGGGGTGTGTGTGTGTGTGTGTGTGTGTGTGTGTGTGTGGGTGGGGGGGGGGTGATAAGGAAGATTCCCCCTCTGCCAAAATAAGGCTCTAGTGCTTCCTGAGCCGTTGGGCATCACCTCCTGTACGTCACGTCATCTGAAGAGGCGCGGTGTCAACAGTACAAGAGCAGCGTTCAGATCTGTGAGAATGTCAACCCTCTTTTCACAAAGGGGGAGAATATCTTGTTACTGTTGCAATTCAACCTGTGTGAAACTCTAGTCATGAATAGTGTCTTACTGTACGTAGATCTCAAAGTTGCGTGTGTGTATGCTTGTGCGTGTGTGTGTGTGTGTGTGTGTGTGTTTGTGTGTGTGTTTGTGTGTTACTACAGCCCAATTATAATGTACAGTGTATTGGTCAATAATTATTGGCATTCTCCATATGATAATGAGGGGTCGATTGAAATCAACTCAATCATATCAACATTGTTTCGGTCCTTTTTATTATACTGGAGGAGTTTAATACACTGCAATACAATGTAATTACTGTTTAATACAATGTAATTACTGTTTAATACAATGTAATTACTGTTTAATACAATGTAATTACTGAAGACTGCACACGTCTAACATTTGTGAATGCTGAGGTTGTAGAAAAGCCTGGCTTCACAGATAAGTAGGATCAGACAGGAATCAATGCTGCTTGTCACCTTTTAGCAGGCCCAATGGTGTCTATTGTTCCCCTGCCTCCCTCCCCCTAACTTAGGGTAGACAACCAGAGAGGGAGTTGGAGTGGAAGGTTACCACCAAACCAATAGGTTCTCAGATGGGATACTTTTGTCTTATCGCAAAAAAATAAAATCCAACTCTGAACATAAACAAAGCAAAACTTAAACAAACAAACAAAAAAATAAATTTAAAAAGCTTACATTCTGGACAGTTGAAAACTGACCAATAACATGTGTCGTAGCCTTAACTTATAATAATATATATATATTTAAAAAAATAAAAAATAAAATAAAAAAAAGCCTCTCCAATAGTGTATGTTATGGCTTTATTGATTCAAACCACTTCTGACAAGCAGTACTTATACCCCGCCAGGTCAGTAGAAGAGTGGAGACTTGAGGTGCAGCTCTGTGTAAAGTTAAAGTCTAAATGTTGCCTGGCACAGTCACAGTTCCTTGACGTCACCACTCAGCCTAGCCTGCTGCCGATGCCGCTGCCGCTCTCAAACATGTCTTTGTTATTCAGAGCTTTCCATCGGAGACCGGCGACATGGAAAACACGGAGGATGGCTTATCCCCGAAGCGGAGCATCATCATCATCATAATAATAATAATAATAATGCTTGTACAGATGATTGCAGTAATAATAATAATAATTATAATCATAACAATAGCTAAATAAATCGCATTTAAGAAATAATAATACTGTATAAATGTTGCTAAGACATGCATTTATTTTTGTACTTGTTATATGCTACAATAATATATACATATACATTTTCCTCCCGTATGTAAATGTATGTCCTTCTTTGGAAATGCACTTCACTACTCCTAGTAAAAAACTGTTCATTAAGCATTCAATATGTGTAATTATCGTGTTATATAATGTAATAACCCAGCGTGTGTAACAGATTTAATATTGTTCCTGAGCGACACCCCCAGTCCGATCCAGTGTGCTGTAATGGCTCCATACTGTAAATCCGCGACACATTTTCTGAGTAACCACCAAGCATGGCCCTTTAGTAATAGAATAGCCGATGTAATTTGACACTTCAACTTACTGTGGCTCTCTCCTAGTTGATTCAGTTACTCACCCACTGACGTTGAGCCCATTCTCAGTGATAGTGACGAGAGAGAGGAAGATATTTAAAAACAAGACCTGAAAATACGGAGGACTTTCTCCTGATCGCGACTCGCGTTTAAATCGGGTAAGTTTAGTTACGTGATTGTTCGCGTTGTCGCGTTGCACACACCTCTCGGTTGGGGAAGGCTTTTTGTTTCCACTTAGGTTAGGATTGTTTTCTCAACAATGGAGTGACCACTTGAAGAAACATTAGGGTGAGCTTGTCGTATAATCAAGCTACGGATCATTCTAACTTCCCTTCCCGGCGATCGGGGACGGATTGTCGGGTGTTTTGGCAGGTTGTGCGTTTCGTCAGTAATAAGATGCCGCGTTGGTCTTTAGACCGCGTCGGGGCTATATTGTGTCGCTTTTGGTGGTAGAATGAATCAAGACGCGATCGTCAGAAGTGTGTGAGGTGCAGGGTTTAGAGGTTGGGTCGTGGTCGTGGTCATTTTTTGGAGGTTGCATTGGTGTGCGGGAGACACATGGTTTGTCTCCCTACAGTGCAACAACGTTTCTTTGTCGCGTTTCTAAAATTCCATTCATAAATTCACGTTGAAATTAATAGCCAAGAAGCGTAAGCGGTTGTGTTATTTGAATAGCCCGATATAGCATGTGTGTTTGACTATGAATCATAAACAAGTCTCCTTATTCGTGTTTACGGATACAGTAAAATCATGATCACCAAATATACCAGCCTATCTTTGTGCATTATAATAGCTCAAAATCTGATCTCTCAATATTATTTTGTTATGGTATTACTGCTTTATGTGGTCTTAACAAGTTGACTGGCTGAATTCCTGGTGTCTGGATATGAATCCAGTAGGGACCGGGGGCCTCTCATATAGAACTAGGTTCTCTTTCATTGCTGTACATTTGTCCAGGAAGCAAAAGAACAGCCAAGTGGAAAAAAATAAGCCAGAGCACCCTGCTCTGCTCTACTCTCTGCTTTCTAACCATTGTCAATGAGAGAAAGAGAGAGAGAGACAGAGAGAGAGACAGAGAGAGAGAGAGATATTCTCCTGGAAGAAAGTTCATTTGAAAAACTAGATATTTGTCTTCCAAAAGACTGTTGCCTACTTCGATAAAGCTTTTCAATTGTTGCTAGTAGCTACAGTTTTTCTCCTTTGGCTCTGGAGTTTGTTTTGGGAGTGTCTACATTTTACTCAACTATTGTGATTTATAAATAAAGAACAGAAAAAACAAGTGCAGCTGTTTCTTGTCGTTTTGTGCTGAGAGAACTCAGAGAGGTTTTCTTGTTTTCATTATGGAGCCTAGAGTGTCTCTCTCTCTCTCTCTCTCTCTCTCCCTCTACAGAACAGCAGCATCTGAGAGGAATTTGTCCTGTGCATGTGTGGTGGTTTGAAGCACTGTTTGGGCACAGCTGTTGTAGTGGCCCCCAAACTATTGAGTATGGTCTCTGCCACTTACTGCAGGGATTGGGTATTGGTTAACTATTCCAACTGTATTACTAATATGATACTACTACATTTCACCAATAACATACACTTGTTGTGGTTGATAATGGGTTCCAATGACACTAGATTGTGAAGCTCTTTGTGTACTTAGAACCTGAAATAAACAAACACACACTTATTGGAGCCTGTGAAGAAGTACTGATTGAAGGAAGCAACACTGTGTGTGTCTGTTTGTCTATCTGTCTGTCTGCCTGCCTGCCTGCCTGCCTGTCTGTCTGTTTGTCTATCTGCCTGCCTGCCTGTCTGTCTGTCTGTCTGTCTGTCTGTCTGTCTGTCTGTCTGTCTGTCTGTCTGTCTGTCTGTCTGTCTGTCTGTTTGGTTATGTAGAGTTGCTTGATCTGAGTGTAGATTCCTGACAGTGTTTCAGAGACTGTTTCAGAGAAGTTAATTTCCCTCCCTCCCTCCTCCACCTTCTCCCTCCCTCCCTCCCTCCCTCCCTCCTTCTTTCCCACCTCGCTGGGGCCCCAGGTTGAGCTTGTGAATTACCATGGGGCAGACCCTACCATGCTGACCTTCTTCTATTCAAGTTGAGGATGTTGAAACACCAGCCGTCAAACAAAAGACACATTGAAACTGAGATCTGCAGCCCAGCAGCACGTGTGTCTGGGTGCTGAAGTAGACCATTTATTAACTTGGCTTTTCCTTCATACCAATGAAAGCCATTTCTGGATGGCAAAGGGGAATACAACTATGTTAAAGAAAGGCTTTCAGCTTGTTTAAGCGCTGTTGAGTGCTCTGATTCTCCACTTTCTCTCCCGATAGCTCTCTCCTTAAACTAAATGCTATTTTGTTTACACACGGGAACACATGGTGAAAGCCTTGTTGCTGTTCACAGTCACTTGTATTCGTATCATAACATTTACATATTTTGAGCAATCTATATGTAGCTGGCATATATATGTGTGTGTGTGTGTGTGTGTGTGTGTGTGTGTGTGTGTGTGTGTGAAGCTTGTCTATCGCAGTGCTTTGGTCTGTGTGTGGCACTGTCGAGTGACGACGGCAACACGTTGTCAAAGAGGAGGGGTGTAAGGGGGTCTCCCTCTCTCTCCCTCTCTCTCCCTCCCTCTCTCTCTCTCTCTCTCTCTCTCTCCCTCTCTCTCTCCCCCTCCCTCTATCTCTCTCTCTCTCTCTCCCTCCCTCTCTCTCTCTCTCTCTCTCTCTCCCTCCCTCTCTCTCTCCCCCTCTCTCTCTCTCCCTCTCTCTCTCTCTCTCTCTCTGTGTCTCTCTCCCTCCCTCTCTCTCTCTCTCTCTGTGTCTCTCTCTCTCCCTCTCTCTCTCTCTCTGTGTCTCTCTCCCTCCCTCTCTCTCTCTCTCTCTCTCTCTCTTTCTCTCCTCTCCACCTGTCCGATGAGGTGAGTGCACAGGCGGAAGCTGGAAATGGCTGTGCCACATGGGAAATGATTCAACTGTGAGATCAGAGAGGACACACACACAGGAGACCTCATTACCTCCAGCACCACAGGCCTGCTAGTGTCCAACCACACACTGCTGTTCTTCAGCTGGACACACTTAACCTAGATACCATCTTGTTATTACCGTGTTATTAACACGTGTCATACAGGTGAAGAATCAGATACAGGCTCACCCACCCTGTGGTAGCTGCTATTGCATGCAGTTGCGCTTGAAAGCCATAACCTGTCAGTAGACTTTGTTTTTAAACTAAATATTTACCCCCGAAACAAACATATTTCCTTATGTTGCATCAATGGTATTGTTGTGGGCTTTACAGTTTGACTGTGGTTTGCTAAAAACCGTAAGCACATAGCCAATGAAACAGAGATATCTTTTTTTTTACCTCAGTACTGGTTCCTGGCTGAGGTATTACATAGACTACCCTCTGCTCTGTGAAGCAACAGGAATCTTCAAATCCCTCTTCCACTAGATTTGCATCTTGAATAGTTCATTAATCCTCAACGTGGTCTAAAGTGGCCAGCAAACAGTGCAGTTAGAAGGCATGTTATGTCATAATGCAGCTTGATTTGGCATGGCTGTTCCCCGAGGAACACAAACCCACAAAGAATGCATTTAGAAAATGTTAGTCTTAATAACATTGAAAAGGGCCAATGTGAAGTAGGAGAAACCCCAGTGTTCCTCTCTTGTCAGAGGCTCTGAGCTGGCGCGGGTTGTGTAGGTTGCTCTCAAGGTCCTTTCTGTGTTGTCTTTGCTCTGCAGAATGAAGTCCTAGGGTGAATCACTGCCCTGCTATGGGGTATTTTCACTGAGTAGGAAGAATGTGGGACAGGCCCAGACCTTTCTGCGGCACAGAGGAGAAGTGTAGTCTATAACTTTGCAATCGTGTTTTAATGATTGCGCACTGTAGGGGACACATTCAGTACAGTCCTCACGGATCCATTTTTCCCCCGTTAACTCTGTGTGGTTACCATGTCCTTGACTTGTTCAGCTGTGAATATCATGCTGTTTACCTTGTTTACTTACTGTATTGAGGTTGTGATTTACTGGGGGGAAACATATTTTCTTTGAGTCATCCACTTGAATGCGGGCCCACTGGCTGTGGGGTTATCAGGCCGTGCTGTGCGCTGCAGGAAGACGGGAGTCGTGATAATTCCACATTCCTCTAGAATGTGAGATTTATAACACCCCGCCTTTGTGACACAGGGAGACGGTGACATGTGGTTGGAATAGATATCCATCCAGCAGCACTGTACACAGACAAGACAGTCATACCTGTCAGGCCGACTGTTGACTGTTAATAGGGAGGTTCTATTTTCAAAACATGGCTCGTCGAGAGGGAATCTGTGTCTCTGTGTGTGTGTGTGTGTGTGTGTGTGTGTGTGTGTGTGTGTGTGTGTGTGTGTGTGTGAGATACAGAGAGGAAAAGGATGAGAGGTGGCTGGGAGTGCCGCCAGACCACAGAACATTTAATCATATTAGAGTGTGCAACCACTCTGTGCATTTCTGGGTGCAGTGGTGATGGTAGTTGTTATTGTACAGACGGGGGGAGCGCAGACAGGAAAGCAATACGGGGATGACGGTTAGACTGAGAGGAGGGAAAATATTACGGGTTTGTTGGTTTTAAGATTTTCTTAGAAACTGTAGATGTCTTTCGTTATAAGGTTACCAGTCACACAGACAACGTGTACAGTGGCTTAGTCCTACTACTCCCAGGATTTAACTCTTTGTACATGATGTGGGTCAAAACAACGTTTTAAAAAACCCAAAACAATATTTAAGACCACTTAACAAGTTGTGAGTGCGGAGGGATGACCATTGTATGTATTAGTGTTGGATCTGTATGTGTTTTTTTGGTCTAATCCCACTACTGACGTCGCTGCTAAGTATCAAGTGTGTTATTTTAGCTCTTTTTGGGAGCCCCTCTCCACGTAATCTTACTTAATCTAATCTATCCCCACTTCTAATAGACTGTGAATGATGTGACTTCATAAAACAGCTTTAGTGTAAATCCACACCAAACAGACCAGCGGAGGGTTGCTTCCTCGACCCCTCTGGCAAAAGCTCTTGTGAAAATGTGGGTGACCTCTACAGCCCCCTCGTTAGGGTGAACAATAGGAAGGGCCTCTCATACAGCTGGAGTTGCGCTGGGGGGGAAGTTAGCAGCAACACACACACACACACACACACACACACACACACACACACACACACACACACAGAGCACACAGAGCACACACACAGAGCACACACTCGTTTCAAAGGTCTAAATATTGTTTTGAAGTTGGCGTCCAGCCATGGCTGTTGTTGATATTAGGGTTAATTGGAATTTGACTGCTGTTTGTTTGTGGGCTGCGCAGGGTCAGGACACTTCCCTAATACTGCATCTGCATAAGAGAGCGTGTGAGCCGTAGAGAGGCATCAGAAACATAGGTGTTTCACACAGATTATGTTTTATTTTTAATCGAGATGTCTCATAATATACACCTTTTTACGCTACGTTTGGCTGATTGTTTGACTAAGTGTTGTTTTTTCTTTTGTGGGGGGGGGGCTGTGTTCTCAGTCACGGTACTCTGTCTGGAGAGACCAAGCAATGGCCACCCTTGGGACTCATGTACTTACCTGTTCCCTCCCATGAGCGGGTCAAGGGCTTGGAGATGTCAAATGGTGACATACAACAGGTTCATGGAGAGCCAGAGCCAGGCAGGCCACGCTTGCTTGCTGCAAGTCTCTGTTGTCCGTCTGTGAGCCGCTCTAAGAGATTCCTTAAAGGCCCACACCGTGTCACAGGCTCATGCATGTTTGATTTGACACCCTGTGAAAAACATACGCAGAGGATGTCACAATGCAATGTCCCATCACTGGGCGTAAGTGAAGGGCTTTGAATCATGAATAACATCCAACTACTTCCAATGTCTTGGGGTGTATAAATTAACCAGGAGCCTAGCCGATCCAAATGCCTGAAGTGAAAAAATATGACAGTCAAAACTTTTGTTTTGTTTAAAACAGTACTACTTGGAAGAGATGTGCACGAAAGGCATATTTCACTTCCAAATCCCTGTGTGGCGAACAAGAGCCCATTCCCCCGTTATTCAGAACATGCATAGCCCAGCGCTAATGCTACTTACACCAAGAGTGTGACACGGGTGAGGAGACATGGTCGTCCTCCCCCCTTTTAAATCATCAAAGTGAGGGCTGAGGGAATGGCTCCGGGGTACGGTGGTGTGTCGTAGCTTCTCCCCTAGCTAGCTAGCATGTGTTACAGGAGGTGTTTCTTTTTTTTTTTTAAGGTGAGAAATATCCACACCTCAGGTGAGTAATGAAGGTGATTCTCCAAAAGTGGTGGAATTACATTCAGCTCAGCCCGCGGGGGTCTATATCTCATTGTTCCTTGACAGGGCAAATTAACTGGGATTTACTAATACACAGGGAATGTCTTTAACCTCCCTCCCTCTCTTCCCCCTCCCCCCCCTCTCTCTCTCCTTCTTTCTTTCTCTCTCTCTCTCTCTCTCGTGCGCGCCCTGGCTATCCCCAGGATGAGAAGAAAAGGGCTGTGGTTAATCTGTTTCCCCAGTAACATTGGGCCCCTTCAACAAGCAACAGGGAGAAAGTCTTTGTCACATGTGTTTAGGAGGTGTGAGGTTTGCATTGTATTAATCCTATTCAGCCTGATAGTAATCTCACAACCCACAATCTCTAGTCTGATTTATCCAGGCTAGGCTGTTAGGTAAAAACTAGCGCAAGTCATGTTCAGTATTCCATAACACAAATATTCCCTCTTTATGTCTTGACATAAATACAGCAGACATATCATTTCAATATTATTTTGCATGTCACCGGTTTCCTTTTACATATCCAATATGGTAAGGTTTTAGGTGGCCCTTTTTGACTATGAGACTTATTTGAATGAAGGCCGCGGTTAGACAACATTTGCAATAGGTTTGTCAGCCGGGAGGAGAAACGTTCATCTTGACTTTAACCATATGTATGTTTATTAGAGGAACTCATTCCAGTCTTTTAATTAGTGTTGCGCTAACTAAGTGCTTGCGTTTTGGATGCTGAGCACGTTTGGGTTTCAAACGCGATAATAATAAAAAATAAAAAAACGAAGGCATTGATTTTCCAGTTAATTAGTGAGTTGTTATTTTGGTATTGTATTATTACAAATGGGTAATGATTCAGCTACAAGTCATCTCAGTGTGAAGAACAGGGTCTTGCTTGTAAAAACAGTGCCTGTGCAGAAGCCCAGGTGCAGGGCATGCATCGCAGACCTCTGCTGGTACCGTGAGGTGACAGCTGTGGGCAGTAAATGAAGACACTAATAGAAGTCTCAGTGCTAGACAGAGCGGAATAAATCAAGAACAGTACTCACTACATTGGTGTGTGTGTCCGGATGTCTCTGGGTTTTCGTGTGTGTGTGTGCGTGTGTGTGTGCATGTGTCCCCGTCTGTCCGGTGTGTGTGTGTGTTTTCAGATGTGTGTGTCCCCGTCCGTCCGTCCGGTGTGTGTGTGTGTGTGTGTGTGTGTGTGCGTGTGTCCCTGTCCATCCGTCCGTCCATCCGGTGTGTGTGTGTGTGTGTGTGTGTGTGTGTGTGTGTGTGTGTGTGTGTGTGTGCGTGTGCGTGTGCGTGTGCGTGTGCGTGTGCGTGTGCGTGTGCGTGTGTGTGTACAATATTTTTCTGTAGGTGCATACAGGAACAGCATGCATCCACATGCAACACTAACTGTGACCGTCTGGTTTGGTTCCAAAAGGGACTTTAAAATAACCGCTCTGTAAACACTGCCTGTCCATTTCCTCATGCAGCCCATCCTGTGGCTGTCCCGTCCCCTGTCCTGCAACCTCCACGATGAGCTGAGGTCACAAACAACCTCAACACACACAAAAGGCTGCATTGGACACAGGGCGCAGATTATTACTGCGGCTGATTCATCTGCCGGCTGAAATGTTGCGCTGAAAAGAAATCCTACAAGTGGTGTCAAGGTGACACAGCGATGCGCAACCATAATCGATAGTGGCACAGAAGCTAGTGTGGTATGACAATCAACTGAGCAGCGTAACTACGCGTCTGCCTCTCACACACTCTGCACACACACACACACTCTGCACACACACACACTCTGCACACGCACACACTCTGCACACGCACCTATTTACAGGCAGATGTTGCGTAAGCCTTTCTTGTGACACAGGGGTGTTCTCACTCAGTCAGTATCAAACTGAGACCGGCTGTAACTGACCAGATTATTTTTTTATTCTTGCATGGCACACACACACACACACACACACACACACACACACACACACACACACATACACACACACACACACACACACACACGTGCGCACAAACACACACACACACACACGCGCATTGCACCTCTAACTCATTCTTGGCAAACGGTCTGTGGTCCGACGAGGCCCACAGCTTACGAAAATGTTGACGGCGGATGCTATTTTTGACCATCTGCTCTAAAAGGAGGGCATGTGTGAGTCAGAGGCTCCGCGGTGTTGGGCTGTGATGCGCTCGGCGTTCGCCGTGCACAGAGAAGACATCCTCTGAGGGTCGGCCCCAGAGGCCTGAGCATCCTCTGTCTAACTCGCCTTTCCCATCACAGGAGAGCGTACACACACACACACAAACACACACACAAACACACACACACACAAACACACACACCAGTCAAGGTACACGGTACACGGTACATGGTGCCTGCCAGCTCGCGTTGTTCCTTGCGTCAGGTGATGGCGGGCAAAGAAACTAGCTGCCACGGCTAGGATGGGAACTAAGATTCAGAATGTATTCCTGCTAGGATGGGAACTAAGATTCAGAATGTATTCCTGCTAGGATGGGAACTAAGATTCAGAATGTATTCCTGCTAGGATGGGAACTAAGATTCAGAATGTATTCCTGCTTCTCGACTTACATACAATAAACATCGTCGTCTGGACGATGCGGTAAAGGGGTCAGAATGGTCTCAACAAAAGACAGTCTGTCTCTCGTCATACAGTATCTCAACCCCCCCCCTCCCCCCCCCGTGTGTGTGTGTGTTTTTATATGTGCATAAGATTGGAATGTGAAACTGAATCTGGGTAGGCCTGGGGGGTTGGGCCCGGTGTTGGTTCTCTCCAGGAGGGATCCTTCATATGTTGCCACTTCTCAATGTTTTACAACTGTTCATCTTGTCTTGAGAACGCGCTGTGGTCGTAGTCTGCTGTTTGTTGTGCTCACATGGCCTGTCTAGATTGTATGACCGTGAAATAGCCCCTTCTTCTTCTTTGCTTTATGTATTTCAAAATTAAAGTTTGGGATCTTTTTGGGTCCCTGAACTCTAGAGAGGGCGATTCAATGTTTCCTCACCAAGCACCATCTCTCTCTCTGTTTCTCTCTCTCTCTCTCTCTCTCTGTTTCTCTCTCTCTCTGTCTCTCTCTGTTTCTCTCTCTCTCTGTCTCTCTCTGTTTCTCTCTCTCTCTCCCTCTGTGTGTTTTCACAATAGTCCAAGGGGCATCTGTCCCCAGAACGTGGCTTCATTATTCGAATAGTTAGCTGCAGCTGGTGTCTCAAGAATTACCACACACCATTGGCCGCCAGTCTCGCTTCATCAGCCGGGATGTCAAATAACAGTGAGGTTTTCGGTACGCAGCGAGAATTAACACTGCCAGCCCACACTACCACCCTAATTCAGGTAAACTGGCCTGCTAATAAGGCCTTGCCACTTTAAGCGCTAACCCATTCGTAATGGTTTATCTTGCTCTGGTTTGTTGGCACACAGGCTGATCTTGATGAGTAAATTGAAAAAGCGCATTACTTGAGGCTGCAGAGCATGTCCCCTTTGTGTAGCGGGCGGCAGCTCCTCGAAAGGAAGGAGGAGGTGGCGGTGGAGGAGATCACGTGAGGTGTAATTATATTTATGTTAGGTTCCCTTTCAATCTGTCACAGTAAATTTGTTTGACTTGTCACGTTGTAAATCATTACAGAGGATTACAGGCTGTTTTATGGACACAAAGGAGGTAAAAAGAAGCACTTTTGTCCCCACCACCGCTTGTTTGTTTGTTTTCCCTGACAAGCTGGCTGTGAAGATATTAGTCCATATTTCTTCTGTCTGTTTTTTTTTTTTATATATTAATTGCTAGGGAATGGGTAATGTCACCAGACGTTTGCTTTGAGGAGATCTCTCTCTCTCTCTTCAAAGGAATGGGCATCCTTCCAAGAAGTGGAAGAATGCTTCAGATGCATGTTTCACAGTTGATTCTCTGGAACTTTTTAGTTTTTTTTTTTTATTGTTCTGGGATCAAAGCCTGTAATGAGGACATAGCTGTTCTCTAACAACAAGACAAGTCATACAGTAACACACAGTTGGAGCAGAATATGTTTAAAGGGATGTTCCACCTTTTTAAAAATGTTTCCTGATTTGGTCAAGACCCTGGCTGTAGTTGATTAACCAAGACAGTTTTTAGTTACATATTTAGCTTCCTTAGATACACAGATTCCTTTGGGCCACATTCATTCTGGAAATATATCACTTTGCAGACACTTCAGACCAACTAATATTATGACAGAATCCCCCTCTGAAGACTTTTGTCTGCATTACATTTTTGAAAAGTCACTTTACTACACTGTAATCCACTTAGCCATGACAACAAAAATGCAAACATGTATTCCAGTGTAACAAAATGACTGTTAAGAAAAATAATACAGACAAAGTCCTCAGAAAGGGATTCTGTCACATTGGAGTGTCTGCAAGGTGTTTTGGACATATTTTTGGAATTAATGGGACCCTATGGGGCCCAAAATATGAATACCCAAAATATGAATGCTCAGTAAGGGAGCAACATCTCTATCTAAAAAACTGTCTGGGCTAACCAGGAAACACTTTTAAAAAGGTAAAATCCCAATTCCTCATGTAGAGGCTCGATGAACCTGGCTCAGTACCTTTTTAGTAGTGATATTAACCTACATGAAAGTGTTGCATGTCCTGATTATGAACTTCAGAGTTTATGAATGGTCACTAGATTGGCCAAAGAAGTCCCCTGTTGTGAAATGGCCTCTAAACTACACAATTTGTATGGGAATCAGATGTATTCTAAAACAGTCTCCTGAAATGTAGTGTTTATTGCAGAATGGAACACTTTGGCCTTGTATAGACACCAAGAGACATCGCTTTTTTCTTAATCTTTTATAGCCATTCTAATTTAAATAGTGGATTTAGCATACCATGGATTTTAAGAGGGAAACATATGAATTATTTGTGTCATTACTTTTGTTGCTGATGTGAATGTTTTGCACAGTAAATACCAATGGCCCACAGAGTGAAAAATTAACGAGTGAGATTTATCAAAGATGTTGGCTGTTATGATGATGGGTGATTCTGGTAGTTGATGACTATGGAACTGCAGTGTCCTCTCAGGAATTTATTCAAACCATTATTTAAATGCATATTGTTTAGCTCCTGAATTGAATTTTTTATGAGTTTGTATTTACTCTGGATTTCCAGGTAGCCTCGTTCAAGACCCATATTTTACAATGTAATTACAAAAGTTTATTTCAAACATGAAGGATGATGCCTGTACAAGGCAATATGTGTTCCCTCAGAATACACTCGTAAGGCATTAATAAAGTCATGAAAGATGAGATCAGTGAATCCTAGCCCGTACTTTCTTGTGCTCTCAAGAACTTTGTTCATACTTAGCTCCTGTCAGTTGAAATCAAAAAGTTCCTCACTTTCTCAAAAGCTTGGGAGAGAGCGAGAGAACAGAACTGCTTCACAGGTGAAAGCCTGCATGAATATTTAATGGTTGCATTTTAACCAGTGTCATAAAAACCCTGAGTAGAAAGTAGAGCGTAGACAAAAACAAGAGGACTGGACAGAGCAAAGTAGGCTACATAGTTGCTTTACAGCCACATTTGAGGCCTAAAAGTCTCATCACTACACTTTGACCAGCAATGAATCAAATAAGCTGGATTGTGTCAGACTAATTTAATGCAGTGACACGTGAAATACGTGTCCCGGCCTGTTTTTTGCAGGGTAAGCAGCATGTTCCACTGCGTGGTGAAGAAGTCTTGGACGTGCAGGGCTAAATTGAAAATGTTTCATTCTGACACTTCTTCAATGCACTCAGCAAAATGGATTTGATACACTTAATCCGTTTGGCAAATTGACCAGAATCTGAGTGGCAACATCTATTCAATAGGCATCAATTTTTGCTAATGGAGTTCCAGCCAAAGCAGGGTGGAATCTTCTCGTGTGCCATGTGGTAGTCTCAGATAGATATTACTGCGCTGATGAGCTCCAACCGCTCTCTGGCTTGCCTGGCAGTATTCTCCAGCATGTATAAACGTTGACATTCACTTAAAGGCGAACACTGGTATATAATATAGAACATTATTAGTATATATAATATAATAGTTGCTGTTAGCCCTTTTCCTTTGCTGAGTCGGCATTGAGTTCCAGTGTGTATATGGGCTCAGTGCAGCTCCCGTCCTGAAACTCAGAGCACCGCGCCCCGTCGGCCTGTGGAGTCACAGTAGGCTACAGTACACTGAGTGAGTTTATTGTTGTTGTAAGCATGTGTATTAGCATTAGCTGATATTTTTTCCTACGGTGGCTAGGCTACACTCTGCATTCCAGAGATGGTCATTTGTCTTCCGATACTGAATTGAGTTAAATGGACGCACAAAATTCAATCACTAAACATAACTTGACTGTCATATTGAATATTGCCTCGCGGAGAAGGTCAGCCAGCCAAGGATCTAGTCGCCAAGCCTGAGAGAGCACACAGATAACTCACTGTCGTTTTAGGATTCTGAGTATGTTTGTCAGAGCAGGAAAAAAAAAAAAAAATAAAATCAGCACGGAGGTCACCCAAATATAACATGTAGACTGAATAACACCACGCACAGACCTAACCGCGGTACAGCGCAACGGACGCAGGGCGAATGTTGAATGAAAACATCTACGACAGAAAACCACTTGAGTTCTCCTTTTAAATGGTTTCCTTAATGCTACGTGTTGTGTTTAATTGTCAAGGTGCAGCCGCAACAGTAGTACTGTAGTTGCCCTCCGGGGAAACACAATAAAAGACTCCCCTAGAAAGGTCCAAAGTGCAGTTGTGACCACTCTGAGAGGCAACAATAGAATGCTTGTGCAAACGGAGCCATCAGCGGGGCTGGCAATGGCGAGCCTGGCAGGCCTGCTTATCGGGAGGCAGAGTGCAGTGACTGAGCAGAGAGCAGTGCTCTGGGCTGGGAGGAGGAAGAGGAGGAGGAAGAGGAGGAGGAGGAGGGGGGAGGGGGAGGGGGTAGTGGTGTGTGCCTGTGTGTGTGTGTGGCTTTGCATGGGCTCCGTGATTGGTAGTAGTGGCACACAACCCCTCAATTCATTACGCGGCCGGGCGGTCGCTGGGGGAGGGTGGTGTGGTCGTGTCACACAAGGGCCCCCTGGGAGTGGGGGGCTGCAGCTGGGTAGCTGGGTATCTGGGTAGGGCCCGCGCTCTGCCCACGTCCCCTTTGTGCTCGCTAGCCACACACACAGACAAACAAGGCAGGGTGTATGTCTGTTTGCGTCTGTGTGTGTGTGTGTGTGTGTGTGTGTGTGTGTGTGTGTGCACGCCTATGTGTATGTGCACGCCTATGTGTGTGTGTGTGTCTGTCTGTCTGTGCGTGTGCACGCCTATGTGCGTGTGTGCATGCGTGCGCACGTGTGTGTGTGTGTGTTTGCGTGCATGTGTGCATGTGTGTGTGTGTGTGCGTTCAGAGACCATCCCACCCCATTAGTCACCAGCCTCTAATGTCATTGGGCAGGTGTGTTATGGCCTCACCTGGCCAGGTCATAAGGATAAGAGAGGTGAGGACTATCAGTGTCAATATTGACTGCCTTCCCACTGCCACTGTAACCCGTTCCCCACTGGCTCCACTGGCTCCACTGTAACCCATTCCCCACTGGCTCCACTGCCACTGTAACCCATTCCCCACTGGCTCCACTGGCTCCACTGTCGTCACTGGCGTCACTGGTGCAATCATGTCGGTAGAACTGGAGCATGAAAACGTCATATTACACTCTAAAAAGGTGCTGTAGTGAAGGTTAGCCTGTTGTTATTGTTCAGATCCGCCACACGGAGCAGATTGTGGGTTTTCTTTTCTACGTGCGTTGGTGGAATGTACTGTGTACACAGGCAGTTGTGAGGTAGTCTGTACTGCTTTCGCTGCATTTCCTTTGGGACACAACACTTGAAAAAAAAAAAGAAAAAGAAACCTTCTCAAGGTGCTTGTGTAAGACCTTAGATGGGACTCCCTCCCTGGGTTTGGTAAATATTTAGAGAGCAAACATTTTGATACCAGCAGCTGGATTAACGTAACAAGAGGGAAACTTGTTTTTCTAAGAAAATGAAGTGTCAGCACATTGCAGAGCATTAGGGTACTATTTCCTTACAAGCCTCAAAAATATAGTCTCTGCATTTATTTTATTATATATTTAGCGGGTTTTATTCACCTCCTGTTTGCTAATGCATACTGTATGCTGTGTCTCCTCTCCTCCATTGCGATGTCTAACTGTAGAAATGCATTCCCTTTGTTCAAAACGGTGAGCCTATCAAACAGAGATTGTTTTCACCCACAAACAATTGACATATTTGTTCTGCTTCTTCACCTTGTTGGCGTTGGAAACCCAAGGTGCCAAAGGTGGATGTAAAACATGTCAAGTGCTATCTGCCTCATTTACTTGGTCACTGAATATTCATGGGCCTGATCTCCCTCCTACTGGTGTTGTCTGCCAGCCGCCCGTGCTAACGAACCAAACAACCAACCAACCGGCGGCAGCAGCGGCAAGAAGAAAACCCACCACAACCGCCTTACAGAGGAGGAGAGAAGCTGTTTCTTCCAACACTGCAACCCCTTTCCCTTCCATCCACTTTTGCATGAAAATAACTGTTGTTTTCAGTTTGAAGTGCCTACCTCTTCCTGGAGGCTGGAGGGCATTTTGTTTGTTGTCGTCTGCGGAAGGTCTCAAGTGGTAATTTCCCTGACTGTGACAACTGTTTCCTGTTCTGATTTGCGTGGCGAGCGGGGAGGAGAACCCAGGGTGCTGTTCTCTGAGGCTCTCTCTTTTCTCAGGAAAGGCACCCCTGTGAGGATGAGGAGGAGGAGGAGGAGAAGGAAGGGGAGGAGGAGGAGGAGGAGGAGGAGGGGGTGGTACTAGGAGAGAGCCGGGGTAACCCCATGTTCTGCAGTCATGCCCATTTACTGCTCCTGACACCTCTGGGACACGCTCTGACCTCCGCGGGGATCTCTCTCCCCTCGTACTCTCACTCATGCGTTTCCTCTCCCTCCGCGGAAACCGCACCAAATTCCTTGTGCATTACAAGAGCTTTTGGGAGGCCCCATGGCCGCTTGGCCGTGTCTAGACTGGCGTGACTGTAGTTTGGCAGCGCTGCGCCGGAGCAGAGAGGATCTGCGGTGTGGGGCTGAAACTCCCAGTTAGCACGGCAGCAAAAGATCGCAACGCAGGCACCCCCGTCCCCCCGTCCCCCGTCTCATGAAATGTAATGTTTCCTCTGTAAAAGGAGACATGAAAAGCTCTGAAACACTCTGGGTTGTTACTTACTTACGTACGTACGTACTTACTTACTTACTTACTGCTGTCCCGGCGGAAAAAAGATCCCCTCTGTAGGCACTCTGGCGTGTTTCTGTTTCAGGGCCGAGTGCTGTTTGACACCGTCAACATGTCTAAAGCTGCAGATTAATAATTTGCAGGATGTTGCAAGGAGATCTCTCTGCTAGAGAGGAGGGGAGGGGAGGAAGCCAGAGCTTCACCACAGGTTAAGTCCTGATACACGCCCGGTTTGGCCGCGGCTGAGGGGATTTGAGCCCCGTCTGATATCTCACAAGGTGCCTGCTCGTTGATTGCTATTGATTGGTGGGCGAATTGGCCTCTTGAATAGAAATTGAATCAAATAATCCCCTCATTCTTGTCTCCTCAAATCCTTTGTGAGGATCGTGGGGGGGGGGGGGGGGTGGGATCACAACGATCGTATCAGAGGATTTGCAGACACACCGTCCACTACACGCTGGAAAGTTTCCTACAGGGTTGCGAGGTATTTCATATACCTCCTCCGGGTCTCTCTCTTTTCACAGGCGTCCACCTCTTGATGAGATTGTGAGAAAGTTGACCTTCCACGTAATTGTGACAAACACGGGTGGCTAAGGGCAGGGGTGGGGCGGAGGGGGATGCCGTCCTTTGCCTTACCCCTTTGACTGGGGGCTGAAAAAAAATGCCTCTGCACCTGTGGTTTGTAAAGAAATGGATCTTTTCCCAGACAAATCCAGGAATTTGCTGGAGCTTGGGAGGCCCCCCGTGGTGCACGGATGACACGGTCGGCTGTGTAGCTGCCGGTTGGCTTTCGACGGAGGGCAGCTTGAGTGTAATGATGAAATGGAAAAGTTCCAGTGCAGTGAACACTCACACGAAGAAGGTAATTGGAGATTGCCACCGAAGGACTCTGCACGAAACGCTTTCAATTCCACTCCAGAGAGAGAGAGAGAGTGAGAGAGAGAGAGAGTGAGAGAGAGAGAGAGAGAGACAGAGAGAGAGAGAGAGAGAGAGAGAGAGAGAGAGAGAGAGACCACAAAGTTTGATTATGTTTGCTGTCTCCAGAAGGCGTACTACAATGAAGCAAAATGGAAGCTTGTTCAGAAATGTTCAGAAGTCTAGCAGGGGAGAAGTCAGTGGTTCGTGTTAAATTCACACCTAATTATTAGTTTTCTTGCTTCTCATTTGTCATTATCATTTCATGAGTGCACCTCGTGAGACTATTGAACTTTTGCATTTCTTTACAAGTGTTTTTCCACAAACACGAGGAGAAGAATGCAAGAATCAACTCGTTGTGAAATACGGGTCTTGGCAAATCTGATTCTTAATTTATGAGACCAGAATGCGATGTATCAAATCGCTGATGAGGGATTCCTTGGAATTCCCATATTTGCATAACACTGTTAATCATGAGAGCAGGCTTTACAACCCACACATTAACTCGTCAAATTAGGAGGGAATCTTTGTGTCTCGGTTCCCCACCCACTTCAAGTGTGATTTGATACTGGAGGATTGGAGTGTTTTCAATGGAAACTCACATGAATGATTGATAAAGTGAAGCAAAGCTTCTTAAAGTCCTGCTCTGAAGACATCAATAATGCACGGCGCTTTCAGTGTTTTCGCGTGGCATATGGGAGACCGGAGATTTCATCACCTCCTGAACTTAGGCGACAGATTTCGGGCGACGGAATTAGCGGTTTGGCTAGCTGAGTTATTCGAGTCTGTTTTTAATGTTGAGTTTCGATGACTAGCAGTGCGAAGATCGGCCTGTGGTTTGTGACACTTCATCTTTTTCCTAACGCCTGGGTTGATTTAATGACCCAGTTTATGGGTCCTCACTACACTGTCTAAACTACTGAGATCCATCCAGAACTTGGTTAGTATTCAATCAGTTCTAGCCAATTGTGTATCCCTTCTTTGTGTTGGTTTTGGGTCTACAAATCCTGAAATGTACTTGTCAATTTAGAAGGCAGCACTTCTAGGCTAAGCTAGAGTTGTTAGAGTACAGTGTTGCAACGAATAATTACAATAATTGTTATTCTGTACTTACCATTGTTGACATACTGATTATGGTGTAATTACAATAGAAATATGAACACTGTAATGTTACTGTAATTTAATGAATGACACATTTGTATCGGCCTCGTTCGTTATGTTGTGAGCTAGTAGTTTCGCTTATAGCGCGGAGGAGAGAGGAGACTTTGGAGTCTGCTTGTTTCTCTTTAGAAGGGTGTGCTCGTTTGACTCCTAAATGTTTGGCTGTTCACCATTGAGTCATAAATGGCAGAGGTGCCAAAACACATAAAAGATGGGAGGAAGAGGAAAAAGGAGGAGTGTGAGATTTTTTGGCAGTATTGTTTTCTCTGCAAAGCAGCCTACTTCTTCTCTCTCCTGTCTGCGGACGGAGAGCAGATCCTGTGGCTGCAGTTTGCCTGTCAGGCACCATGTCATCCTGCCATTGTTCAACCCAGAAATCAGCCCAGACTGCCATTGTTCTACAACCCAGACCCACAACTCCAGCTTGTTCTGTCCAACATCGCCGCACTTTGTCAAGTTTGCAGAATCGAGTGTCACCCCCGTGTCATCCGTCAGCAGGTGACGGCTCCTGATAAGACGATGCCATGCATTCTTCTCTCTCTTTTCCACAACTTGTTTTTTCGCTCTCGCCTAACTTACTGGACCCTCTGCTTACAGTATTCCCATTGTCTTTGGGAACGTATTATGATAATGAAGACCAAAACATGGCGCAATTAGTTTCCTAAGCTTTTTATCTGAAGGACGGGACTTGCCGAAATTAAGCCTCTTGGAGCTTGTGCTTTCGGCTGGTCTGACCGGAGGCGTAGAGCGGTTCTGGTGCTACCTCATGTTGTGCTGAGGATGAATCCTAAGAAAATGACTCACAGCAATAGAGGAAGACATGCCTCAGAGTGGATCAAAGTGTTTTTTTTTTTGCCCTCCCTTGTCTAAACAGAGCAACATGTTGACATGGTCGCAGTCACAAGCTCGGTCGTTTGTGGAGGAGGTGGAGTAGTAGGAGGAGGAGGAGGAGGAGGAGGAGGAGAGCAGTACTGGAGGTTTCCTCCGGTTCGTGGGAAAGAAAGCAAAAGAACTCATGTGCTTTATGACGACTGCAAAGTAGGCCTGACATTTGATGTTTTTCCCCCAGATCATTTTGCGTTTTCTATCATGTGATGTATGAACAGAGCCATGAACAAGAATGGTGTTTTCTCAGTTCAGTATCTCTGTGGAATGGAGCCTGGCCTCAAGGATGATTGATTGAAGAATCTCAATAAGCATGAAATACCTCTCATCTCTTTTTTTTTGAGTGTGAACCCTCTGCTCTATTTGTGGAGTAGATGAAAGCATAGAGGATATGTGTTTTCAGTAGGCCGAATGTGGACACTACTTTATGTACCTGGGCCTATTTGTTCTCCATAGGTGTCCTTCGGTATCCAACTTAACAATTTCCCAATGCTACCCATTTATTCAGCCAAGAAAGCCTATGTGCCTCGCTCAATGGTCACACAGCATGGCCCCACAGTGTGCTTCAGTAACTAACCTTTACTTCAGTGGGAGAAATCCATTTCCCCGGTAAGACAGCAACTCCCACACCACGCTCCAAGCCGAGGCAACATGTTCCTTGTGCTGTAATCATTAAATGTGTTCGCATTAAGCTCGGGGAATGATTACTATTGCATTAAATCATCACTGAATTATTATGCAGAGCTTATTAGACTTAGAGTCATTGAACAAGCAGTAGCTCAGTGGCCCTAAACCCTCCACTGTAACAACAACTACGGGTTGAGCACAATTCATCACGTTTATTTGTTCTCTCAATGCCCACCGACAATCCATCTATTATTAGCTCTTCTCCTTCAAGAGGGCACACCCCCCATTATTCAAGCCCATTGCCAAGGCACAATTTAAATGTAATCATCTACAATTAATTGAATCCTTAATTTGTCCTTGATTGATGCTGGGTGTATAAGAACATATGGCCATGTTGCCTTTAATGGCCTCTCAGTTCACAAGTTTTGCTTGGATAAGCTGCCAGACATTTTTCTGCCAGTGCTGGTTTGCGGTGACACAGAAAGAGGAGAGTCGCTGGTGAGAATCACCTTTCTGGACGGCTGCTGTGTGTGAGGCTGGAGAACAGGAGCCCAAGCCAGAGCCCTCTCCTCTCCTCTCCTCTCCTCTCCTCTCCTCTCCTCTCCCCTCCCCTCCCCTCCCCTCCCCTCTCCCCTCCCCTCCCCTCCCCTCCCCTCCCCTCCCCTCCCCTCCCCTCCTCTCCTCTCCTCTCCTCTCCTCTCCTCTCCTCTCCCCTCCCCTCCCCTCCCCTCCTCTCCTCTCCCCCCCTCCCCTCCTCTCAAGGCGGCTGTCTCTGCAGCTATTAAGACTAATGGCGGCAGGCGTTGATAAGCACAGTTAGCTGAATTCATGACCCGAGTGGCCGGAGAGGGGGAGATTATTTCCACTTGTGTGTTTTTCTGCTGATGCGTTTCATTTTTATCCTGTCCAGCCGTGTGACACTAGAGGAAAATCAGAGGAGGCGGGGGGGGGGGGGGGGGGGGGGGGAGCACAATATGGAGAAAGAGAGCGAGAGAGAGAGAGAGAGAGAGAGAGAGGAGGAGGAAGGCTGGGATGAAATATTGACGTGTGTTATCCACGGTGAAAGGGTGAAAGCATCATAAATGTAAAGCACTAGGACCCCCCTGCCAGTGTCACATGAGGTTATTAGTGTGCTATTACTGTGTTATTACTCTGTGATGACACGAATGATACAAGCAGAATGAACATAACATGCATACTATTTTGCTGATTACATAATGTCCCCCCCCCCCCCTAAATGGCTTTTCAAATAAACAATCGATCACAGTTAGATTGAGTCCATCCTTCATTGTCACTTGCTTCCCATTCCCTCTCTCTCTCTCTCTCTCTCTTTCTTTCTTCCCTCCTTCCCTCGACTTGTTTTCAGTGCAAAAAAAAAAAAAAAAGAAACGACAGATTTTTGGAAAGCATCTCAGGCAGCCCCCCCTCTCAGGCAGCCCCCCCTCTCAGGCAGTCCCCCCCTCTCAGGCAGTCCCCCCCTCTCAGGCAGCCCCCCCTCTCAGGCAGTCCCCCCCTCTCAGGCAGCCCCCCCCTCTCAGGCAGTCCCCCCACCACATGGGCGGTATTAGCCGATTTACTGGAGATCACTGGAGGATGCTTTAGGAGTACTCGTGTTTCCCTCTCACTCTCTCTCTCTCTCTCTCTCTCTCTCCCTCCCCCCCTTTCTCTCTCCTCCCCCTCTCTCTCTCTCCCCCCTCTCTCCGCTCCCTCTCTCTCACCCTCTCTCCTCCTCCCCCTCTCTCTCTCTCCCCCCTCTCTCCGCTCCCTCTCTCTCACCCTCTCTCCTCCTCCCCCTCTCTCTCTCTCCCCCCTTCTCTCCCCCCCCTTCTCTCTCCCCTCCCTCCGTCTCTCTGTGGAGTGGTGGAGAGCCCTGCTTAATGCATTGTAATGGTTGACCATTATTTACGCAGGGGATAAACAAAGAGGACCGTGGAATTGATGGAGTAATCCACTTGCAGAGTCATTAGCCATTGAGACCGAGGGGCTTCTGGTGGAGCTGCCGGGGACCCAGGAACGTGGCGTAAGGGCCTCCTTATGCCTCTCAACAAGAGCGGAGGAGAGGAGGAGGAGGAGGAGGAGGAGGAGGAGGAGGAGGAGGTAGTGGAAATGGGACTCATTAAGACACCTTACTCCTCTCCTCCACCACCGCGCCCAGGATCTATGATCATGAGCTATCGCTAATTGATTGTCGTTAGCGCCCAGCGATGAGAGGACGATGCGCTCGCCTGTTCTGCTCGCTCGTTTCCGTGGGTGTGAGCGAACGGGGGGGTGGGGGGTTGGTGGGGGAGGGGCGGCTTTGTTTTTTCCCGCCTGTGTCTCCTCGTCTCCTTCACTCCTTCACTTCATTATTGATGGCGTGCGTGTGCCCCCCCCCCCCCCCCCCCCCCCCCCCCGTCCCCTCAGTAGCCTTGAGAGCCCTCAGTCAGGAGCCGCTCGCCTGATGACGTCATATCTGGTTTCACAGCGTTTAACCTTCCCCTCGGAGAGCTGTGTGTTGTCCCGGAGCGGTTGCCTTGCACTGTCTGTAACGGGGGCGGGTGTAATATTCAAAACAGCGCGTGTTGGATTCACGTTCTCCCACCGAGCAGACGCTGCTGTCCTACAGATCCATTTATTAGCGTATTAGATATTCCGTGCACAAAATAACCTACAGGCCACCGTAGAGAGCTGCCATGTGCGTCTATCAGGAAGGACACGGCTGAATGGCGCAGGAGGGGGGGGGCGGGGGGGGGAGGCTTTCTGTGCTGAACCGCCTATAGGCTGAGCAAATCACATTTTCTGTCGCCCTGGTCCACCAGATAGTATTCATCTTTCTTTTATCTTCCCCCCCCCCCTCTCTATCGTAATGTTCTCTCTTTCTTTCCCTCCCTCCCTCCATTCCTCTGTGTATGCGTCCGCTCCTCTCCTCTCCTCTCCTCTCCTCTCCTCTCCTCTCCCTCCCTCCCCATTTTTTCCCCCTCTATTCATGTTATGAGATTGGGGAGAAGAAGAAGAAAAAAAAGGAAACAAGGGAAGGAGAGACAGAGAGAGAGAGAGAAAGAGGGTGAAAATGCAAATGCAGGTCCTCAGCTTCCTCCCTGTGACAGATCAAGGCTCATTACATCCACCTCTCTATTGTAATTGGCTCAGGATGAGCTCTCTCTTCATCTCTCTCTCTCTCTCTCTCTCCCCCCACTCCCTCTCTCTCTCTCTCTCTCTCTCCCCACTCCCTCTCTCTCTCTCTCTCTCTCTCCCCCCACTCCCTTTCTCTCTCCCCCCCCCTCTCTCTCTGTCTCTCTCTCTCTACCTCATTGCCTTCATTAGGCCATGAAGACTCTCACCTCTAATAAACCTTTCTGACTGCTCCTGTGCCGGTGTTAAGGTGTGGAGGGCCAGGTGTCCGGTGAGGAACCTCTGGGGGCCACAGGACACGCGTTTGTGTTGCAGGTGAAGCCAAGAGGGCAGGCGGACGTATACATGTCTCTCTGCGGCCATAGTACTTCTCTATCTCCATCTAAAAACTAAAAATTACAAAATAATAATAATAATCCATCCTTCTTCTAGCATTGTGACTGCCAATGGCAGCTGGTCCTAGCATAGATGTTTGTACAGATGATTCACTTACTCTGGACAGATGGACACATGTTCTAAGTCGCATTGGATAAAAGCGTCTGGCGAATGTCAAAATTGTAAACACGTAAAAATCCATCTTCCTCACCGGAGCCTCCGCCAGCCTCCGCCAGCCTCTCTCTCTCTGAGAGGAGCAGGGAAACAAAGGGGCGGGTTGGAGGCCCGTCATGAGCTCACGCTCAGCGTGTTGAATGGAGATCTGGGGGGGCTTTTTCCCCCTCAAGGGCCTGCAAAGAGTAACAGCACATTCAGCACTTAGCCTCCCCTAGATCTTGATATGAAGTGGGGGCATAATTTAATTGTCAGGTGTAATGGGAGGTCTGCATTCAGGAGAAGGACGAGGTGGGGATGTCTTACGGGGAGGTGGGGATGTCTTACGGGGAGGTTCCCAGATTGCCTGATTTCTAACATGTGCAGAATTCCCTCGGCAATTATGTTATCAGCATCTTTTAGGCCGTCTTTGATCACCTTGATTTTGCGTTTACAACCTTTTTGTCTCGATGATTTAGGTTTTACAGATGTTCATTAGAACAATGTAATAATAAATACAAAACAAGTAATGTTGGAGAGCCGAGTGTTTGATAACACATGGTGGTTCACAGCATGACGCAAATCACCTGCAAAGAAGAAGGCACACATTTGTAGTGGCTGGGATGCTGATCCAGTGTGTGTGTGTGTGTGTGTGTGTGTGTATATACAGTGTACTTTGTGTGCGTGTACGCGCGTGCGTGTGCGTGTGTGTGTGCAAGGATCTCCGGATAATTGCGGAAGTGGTAGCTACAGTAACTAGCAGCTGCTGCATCTGCAGGAATCAATAGAGGCTACGGAGTGGAGCTGACTGAGCCAGAGCTTCATGTTGGAGAATGTATCAAGCTTTAATCATTATCCCTGAACATAATCACCTCAAATGACAATTTAGCGTTGAACAAGCTCTAATACGCTGAAATAATGCACTTGGTTTATGGTAATGCCCAGCACCAATCCTTAAAGCGTCTCCTATTGCACGCGCGCACACACACACACACACACACACACACACACACACACACACACACACACACACACAGTACACACACACACAGTACACATACACACACACAGTACACACAAACGCAAACACACATACGCACACACACGCACACAGTACACACACACACAGTACACACACACACACACACACACACACACACAGTACACACACACACACACACACAGTACACACACACACACACACACACACACACACACACACACACACAGGCTTGTAGCCTGCCTATTTAGAGGGCGTTGATGCACTTGTCTATTGCCCTGCTGAGGGTGTGACCATTGTGAGGAGAGCTGATTACGGGTTTCACTACGGGAGCTGTGTGTGTGTTAACCCTCCTGTTTACACACACACACACACACACACACACACACACACACACACACACACACACACACAAACACACACTGCTCCCTTTTCATCCCTTCCTCTCCAAAGGAAAATAACTCCACCCTCCAGAGTCCCTTCTCTTTCATGTCGGGGCCTTTATACCCCTCCCCACCCACCCCCCCCACCGCCACCACCACCACCCTCCGCTAACTCCACCAACCTCCATCCTACTCAAATACATCATCCCAGACTGCGATCGCCCCCCCCGTCCCCCTCGATCGCCCCCCCCGTCCCCCTCGATCCCCCCCCCCCCCTCTCGATCGCCACTCTCGTTCCGCGCTTTAAAGTGTTTTTGTTATTCTTTCCATCCCTGTGAAGAATTAGCTCGTCCTGCCAGGAGTTTCTCTCTCTACTTTCTTCTGAAGGGTTGAGTCTTTGAAACCCAAACAAGCATATCCAGGCTCATCTCGCATGTCTCCGACGTGTCGACAACAGGAAACTTGTAAAGGAACCATCATGGTTTGAGTGCCAAGGTAACGACAGCGAGGAAGAGGGGGGGCTGCAGGCAGAGGTAATTGCAGGGTCACCATTATGGAACTGGGAATCACTTATTTTTCACAATGCCGCTATTGAAATCCCTAATTCTGAGAAATGGGCCTTTTTTTTTTTTTTCTCTCTCCTTGAGTGAGGAGTGACAATACACTTGCATTCAAAATACCATTTTGAAAGATATAATAATTTAATGAACAGCTGTTGCCACACAGTCTGTAGATAGGCCGCGCTGGTCTTAAATGAACTCTGCAGTATCGTCACGAACAGTATCCACAACGTCAGCAGCCTTACTATTGGGAAGATTATTGTAATCTTTTTCCAGTGTTGTTACCGTTCTATTACTATTTCTGTATTACTTACCGATATCTCATGAATGCCTCCTTGACAAATACCGCAAATACATCACAGCACCTGTAGCATCCATTTCATCTTTTTATTTTTTTTTAATAGCTCCAAAAGCCCCATTATCATATGCAATTACACACAAAACATCCTGTATTTACTGGTTAAAATGCAAATGCTGTCCGGTGGGAACAATGATAGCCAGAGAGAGAGAGAGAGAGGGAGAGAGAGAGAGAGAGAGAGAGGGGGAGTTGGCTGGTTGGCTGGCTGGGTGGGTGGGTGGGTGGGTGGGTGAGCAGACTGCCTGCGGTCTAGTGCATGTTCCCTCCCAACACTGCGAAGTGTAGCCAGGTGAGCCTCTCCACAGGAGTCCCTGGGTGCCCATTGTCCATCCCCTGCGGGTGGCACACACCGGCATAGAGCCTTGGCACTAGCACCAGCACTAGCATTAGCCTTGGCACTAGCACCAGCACTAGCATTAGCTCTGGCACTAGCACCAGCACTAGCATTAGCTCTGGCACTAGCACCAGCACTAGCATTAGCCTTGGCACTAGCACCAGCACTAGCATTAGCCTTGGCACTAGCACCAGCACTAGCATTAGCTCTGGCACTAGCACCAGCACTAGCATTAGCTCTGGCACTAGCACCAGCACTAGCATTAGCCCTGGCGCTAGTACTAGCATTAGCCCTGACACTAGTACCAGCACTAGCATTAGCCCTGGCACTAGTACTAGCATTAGCCCTGGCACCAGCACTAGCATTAGCCCTGGCACTAGAACTAGCATTAGCCCTAGCACTAGCATTAGCCAAGGCACTAGTATTAACATTAGCCCTGGCACTAGCACTAGCATTAGCCCTGGCACCAGCACTAGCATTAGCCCTAGCACTAGCATTAGCCCTGGCACTAGCATTAACATGAGCCCTGGCACTAGCACTAGCATTAACATGAGCCCTGGCACTAGCACTAGCATTAGCTAGCTAGGCTTGACGACCCCACTTCAAAGGCAGCCAGGACGCTGCCTGAAAGGCCGCTTTCCCCAGGACAGCCGTGGGTCCTGCTGGGGAACCCTGGTGCTGACTGGGGGAGAATAGGCCAGTGGAGCACCAGTGTCTGTAGCGACAGTAGGGGGTTGATTCCATGAGGAGCCAATTAAACCTGGGAGGCCCTCTCTGTAGGAATAACAACAGTGATAAATGCACTTCTATGGCCGACTTGAAAGAGGCTCCAAGACATGTTTTATTGTTTTGGGGGTGTCTTTTTACACGATTTACTCCAGGGCTTTTTTCTTTTTTTTCTTTCTTTTTTTTCTTTCTTTTTTTTCTTCTTCTTTTTTTTTTATTTTTTTTTTTAAACTTTTTTTAAAAAGCAAAGGGATTTATTTTTTTTGGTGCAATATCAGGAGGGTTTTTAAGGCATATAACTCATAGAACTTTCTTCCAGGGAGGCTGCATCTGTCGTATCAACATTCTGATGAGCTTGCTTGAAGAGACTTAAAACCCCTTCTCTCCGAGCCTCTGCTCTGCTGCTCTGTTCTTCTGTAACTCCTGCCAACGATTGCAAACATGGCATGTTTTCTTTTTTTCCCTGAGATCTGCGCCCTTGATTAGAGGTGTGTGGGTACCCATGTTTACGTGTGTGTTGGTTGACTTCGGGAAAGCTCAGTCTTACCAGATGGGAGAAGACATCAGGGTTACTTCAGCGTGCGCTCGCAAGAGATGAACTCCATTTTACGAACAGTGTAGCTAAATGTCAACACAGTGTAACACAGCGGGTTGCGTTGGTCAAGCTTTGAAAGCGTCGATTTTTAACCCCTTTAGAAAAGGAAGAGAGGATCAAATAGGATGGCGAGGCAGCATGGATATGTGTTTCACAAAGACCTCGGTTCTGACAGCATATTTACAGCTTCAATAATTGTCTTAGGGCTTAGACGTAGCTCTGTGTTACTTTAGACAGAAGTGCAGTTTTTTTTCCTTTTTGGTCAGACTAACATGCAGTGGTAGACCATCAGGAAAAAATCCTTTAATTAGATAACACCCCCCCCTCTGTATTATTATATTTGCAGTTTGCAGGGAGTTTATCAATTACTGCTTGTGGTTTCATTCTGCCAGTCAGTCTTTGTCTGTGAGCCTGAGCCCTGCTCGCCTCTCTGCTGCAGAGAGTGTGTTATTGTACTTAAACAAATCAATTCTGTTGCAGTTGAGCTTTTTTTTCTTTTTTTTCTTATCCCAGTCATTATGAACTGTTTGCAGTGTAGAGCACATTGATTTTTCACAGCCCTGGAAAAGCAACTGATGAATAGCGTTAAGGTATCTGGGGAGAATCTGGTTTTAAAAAGGAGGCACCCAGCATCAAACCCCCCTCCCTCCCTCTCTCCCTCCCTCACTCCCCCCCTCACTCCCCCCCCTCCCCCCCCCCTCCCCTCCCCAAACCCATTGAGCCTCCAGCACTCCTCCACTTTCTCTTTTGAGAGAATGCAGCACTTCCAACAGGGGAGAAATGCTGCCTGAAAATCTTCCAATGATAAAAAGAGGATTAAAAAAAAAAAAAAGAGAGAGAGAGAGAGAAAAACCTCTGTTGGAGGGGGGCACAAGGGACAGCCGTCTCCCACCGAATGTGAAATTATACCTTGTGGTTAGACAGCCTTTATGTGCAGCATTAGCCCTGTGCTGTCAACCAAAGCCGGGGCTGAGAGGAGGGATGCAGCCCAGAAGCCTGATGGTCGAGGATTGGGACGGCTTGCACGCTGTGTGTCAGCATAGTCGGCCGGGCTACTGCCTGATGAAAACGATACTCCTTTTACAGGATCCAGTCAGACGATAGCAGGGGAGGGATAGAGAACAGGGGAGGATGGCGGGGAAGGTGACATTTCTCACACACGCGCAGGCGTGCACACACACACACACACACACACACACACACACACACACACACACACACACAGCGGCTAGTGTTTTTTTCCACTTAATACTGTTTCGCCAGCTGTGTGGTGTAGTATTATGGCAAACCCAACAGCACAGCTGAGTATTGTCATTATATTATATTGTCTAGCTTAAAAAATATAAATATTTCTATTATTCATTCATTTCGGCTGCCAGGGAGGGCCATCATGATTTTCACAATGACATGGGGGTGCTAGAGTTGATACAGAGCTATTCAAACATGTCCCTCCCTGCCAGTAATTATACTGTATCCACTCATAACATTTAATTAATTAATGAACCCGAACTGCAGTTTCATTTGTTTGGATGACTAGATTACTGCGTATGTGGATGATTCAACGGCGCGGTGGCTCAGCGATGTTTTTAACTAGTTATGATTCACCGAAATGACCTTTGACCTCACAGTCGAAGCAGAAGCCTAATCATAATGAATTAGTACGGTACAGCGTACCGCGTGTATCTGCAGTCCTACGGCTATCGGCTTTGGAGAACCGTCCTAGCCTGATGTGGAACTCTTGTTCAGGGGGTTGAATGTCATTGGCGTTTGTGCCCCACGCGCCAGCAGAGTTAAGTGCTAAGCCACAGACTAAGGCCTCTGTTAATAGGCTTATCTGTCAATCTGTAGTGAATTGTGAGCTGCCGTGTGAATGCACCCTGGCAGGCAACTTACTACTCCACTGTGGATGTTTACGGTCCTCTGGCCATCATGTGAAGTATCAGCCTCTCCTCGGATCTGTCCCCTACTGCCACCAGAGCATGAAAGGGGCTTAACCATGCTGCAAAGAAACGTTATCACATTAAGCACAGTACGAACGGAACCTAGTATGAGGACTGTAATGACTCTGTGGTTAGCGGAATCGCGATACCAGTCGAGTGTCCACTGAATTAAGTTGATTGGGAAAGAGATCATCGTCATCATCATCATCATCATCGTCATCGGGTTCCTTGCTGAATCTAGTGTGTTTTGGTGACAGGTGATGTGTCATGATAAGGTAGCGGTTTTTTTTAACCATTTGTTCCTGTTTGTGTTTCTTCTTCTTCTTCTCCTTCTAGGGGCTGCAGACTTGAGCCACAGAAGCTGGGGAGGTTCCCAACCTGCTGTGTGAATGGGTGGGGGGGACCTGTGTGGCAGAGACATAACCAGGATTGCAGTGAACTCAGGTGGGTGACATTCTTTGTGAACTTCAATGACTAAAACGGGGGTGGCAGGGCAGGCGGGCGAGCTTGCCGACCTCCTGAAAGCTCGCCCTCGCAAGTCCGCCCACTTAATTCATTTTTTGACAAGACTCTCAGCCTCGCTGCAAAAAAATGTCACGCGTAGCTTGTGGCACACAAAGACAACAGATGAAGCATGTCACTGGAAATAGATCTCAGAGCCCGCTTGTCAGTCGACGGTCTGCACACACAACAACCGTAGTAGTCGCGTGCGGTTAGATGTTACTGTCGCTGGGTTTTTTCAACACCGAACCCCCGAACCCCATTGTGTGTCTATTCAGTAAGTCCGCCACTGGCAGAACTCCCTGGTTTCCTGTATGCGGTGTACGGGCCCAGCATGGCGGAGCTCTTGAAGCATGTTGATTTCGTCAGGACCTCCCCAGGGTCGGGAATAACAAGCCGCTGAGCTGATGCGTCTGTTAGTGTTTACGCGCACGGTCCAGGTCCGTGCGCAAAGCCCCCCGAGCGTTGTGCCCTGTCCCCGTGTTCACCGCAGGCCTCGGTGAGACACGGCACCTGCACAGAAGGTCATCGCCGTAGTGGCTTGATAAAAAAACAAACCCCCGAACACACACCTTTTCTTTTTTACATTTTATTTTCTTAAAAAATATGTTTTATCGTCCGCCATGTTGATGGGGTATGTAGTTGGGTGTATCAGCGGCTATCGCTGCGTCTGCTCAACGGGGAACTGTGGTTTGAGGACAGAGGCGGAAACATAATTGGTCCTGCCGTATTATACAATACAGTTATTTCATGGCTTAGGAATTAGGACATGTAGCACACACACGCTGGCTGCGTGACACACATGCTGTGACACACACACACACACACACACACACACACACGCTGTGACACACACACACATACACAAACACACACACACACAGGCACACACGTACACACGGAAAGATAAGAGTGGTTAATCTTGATTAGAGCAGTGTGAACACTGAGACATACGGTGGCCTGACTAACATCTGCCTCACACACAGCTGAGTGGGATAAACCAGGACCATTAGTGAGGAAATGTCAGCCGAACGCAGGCAGGCAGGCAGGCAGGCAGGCAGGCAGGCAGGCAGGCAGGCAGGCAGGCAGGCAGGCAGACAGGCAGGCAGGCAGGCAGGCAGGCAGGCAGGCAGGCAGGCAGGCAGGCAGGCAGGCAGACAGGCAGGCAGGCAGGCAGGCAGGCAGGCAGGCAGGCAGGCAGACAGGCAGGCAGACAGGCAGGCAGGCAGGGAGGCAGACTCTGTGACATGAGTGTCACATTGCTTCACAGCTGTCTCTCCCACAATGATGGATTCCTCTCTCCCGAGATTGAGGGTTCCCTCCATCGACTAGTGTATGATCACCATGGAAGGGCTGCTTTCAGCAACAACAACAACAACAACAGCAACAACAGCCATGA
>NC_139670.1:2405713-2420713 GCF_951799395.1 Argentina silus | reverse complement strand
AGGGCAGATGTTGTCCCAGAGTGATGCCTGATGTGGTGAAATCGACTCGTGCCGAGAGGAAGCTGGGAAAACAACTCTTGACCCCCTCGATGAACTCTGCTTTAATTCCCTGCCCCCGCTTTAATCTTTTAACCCCCTGTTAGACCATTACACTGTGTAGAGATATCACTGCCTTTGGCTATAACCTACAGAACAAAAAATAAAACAGACATTCGAACAAAGAGCAATGAGAGAATATTGAAGGAATGAATAAACACGCACCTCCTTTTGACGTGAAATTAGATCCAATACCTCTTTTGAGACGCTGCTTTGGTTCACTTGTCAATTTTCTTCCGGTGATGAATGGCCCTAATATGCCATGCTTCAGAAGCCAACAAATTAATTAATGGCTCTCCGTAATATGTTTTAAGCACACTTGGCATGGAGATGCTGTTGGCTTCTGTGCGCTCCAGCCTCACGCTGTTTCGCTCGCACGGCTTCAAATAAGTGAGCTCCAGCCTTTCTCCCTGCACGGCCCTGTTACAGCACTCCCTTTGTCAGATTATACAACCTCCAGCTCGCTTTGTATGGCCTTATTTAAAAAGATATAACAAAAGTCTAACACCCAGGGCTGTAACTGTCAGTTCCTTAACTAGTGTTCGACGCCGCTGCTAATGATACTATTTGCAAGGCTCTCTATAAAACAAATGAGGTAATGACATTGGGCCGTTGCTCCAGGGTTCTGAATTAGCTGTCAGATGATCTGATCACTGGTCAAGAGGTCCAGGTTGTAGGTGTGTTTAGTTGTACAAATTATCACCCCGGGCCACTTGGCTCTTGTTGAAGTACATCTCCAGCTCTTTGATAGGCTGTAGCTCTTGATTGACACAATAAAGTGGCGTGAACGTTGTTGAGTAGGACGAGTGTGTTAACAGTTGTACAAGTAAATGTAAATGTTTTTTCTTAACCCCACACAGGAGGAATGTGCTGTAGCATGTGACATGATTGAGACACAGTTGTTGCCTTGTTTGGCGAGCAGGTTTCTGTCTGTTTTGTGTGGTGGGTTAGAAAATAGTCAGAAAATTGTTTTTAATTGTGCTTCCTAAACCAGACAAGCACCAGGAATGCCTCACATTCAAGGTGGGTAGCAGGTGAATGTAACAAAACAGGTATGACGATATATATATACAGTACCAGTCAAAAGTTTGGACACACCTTCTCATTCAATGTTTTTTCTTTATTGTTCTTATTTTCTACATTGTAGATTAATGTTGAAGACATCAAAACTATGAAGGAACACATATGGAATTATGTAACCGGAATATGTTTTATATTTTAGATTCTTCAAAGTAGCCACCTTTTGCTTTGATGACAGCTTTGCACACTCTTGGCAAGGTGTGTCCAAACTTTTGACTGGTCCTGTATATATACACAGTATTTCTACCTACGCTGCTTTCGGTGCAATTTCTGGCCCATATTTGTGATCACAACACAGGCAGTGGTGCTGATGATGATAATGGTGATCATAACACCACAGATGATGATGCAGATGATAGAGTCATCACCGGCAGCACACAGCTGTTTGATCTGCTGCTGCTGCTGCTGCTGCTGTTCGCTAGCTGTTCGGTAGCTGTTCGATCTGCTGCTGCGGTTCGCTAGCTGTTTGATCTGCTGCTGCGGCTGCGGTTCGCTAGCTGTTCGCTAGCTGTTCGCTAGCTGTTCCTCTCTATTATGATGATGACGATAGCCAGTAAGTGAGTGAACCTGACAGTGGACTGTCTGGACTCTCAGGGCGGCAGAGTGGCGCTCAGACAGGGCTCAGGGAAAGAGGCAGCAGAGTGGTGCTGAAACATTGATGCACCTGGGGAGTGAATCTCTGCTCAGGGAGAGCTAGCTAGCCGAGCCTTTAATGAAGCAAGAACAGGAGGATTTTCTTCTCTTTTTTTTTTTTTTGGTCACCGCTGTTGAATGGCCCGGGGGATGAGGTTATGACAACCTAAATGTTGCTTGTTATTCTCACATACCTCTGATAGTGTATCCTACTGTTCCTGGCTAGGCGCTCTCAGCCTCTCTACAGGACCGCGGGTGTCACTGTGACTCTGAAGCCATGTCGATCGTTTCGGTCAGAGTGGTCTCAAAAGAAGAATAAAAAATAAAATAAAAGATAGAAAAAAATAAAGAAAAGATGAAGCAGAAATAGAGTGAAACGGAAGTATGCCTCTGGCCATAGAAGTACTGTAGCACTGTAGCACTCCCAGATCCCTGCTCCTAGCTCCCAGCTCCCAGATCCCTGCTCCCTGCTCCCAGATCCCAGATCCCTGCTCCCTGCTCCCTGCTCCCTGCTCTCTGCTCCCTGCTCCCTGCTCCCAGCTCCCAGATCCCAGATCCCTGCTCTCTGCTCCCTGCTCCCAGCTCCCTACTCCCAGATCCCAGATCCCTGCTCCCTGCTCCCTGCTCCCTGCTCCCAGATCCCTGCTCCCTGCTCCCTGCTCCCTGCTCCCAGATCCCTGCTCCCTGCTCCCTGCTCCCAGCTCCCTACTCCCAGATTCCAGCTCCCAGATCCCTGCTCCCTGCTCCCTGCTCCCAGCCGGACACCAGAATGTTATAATGTTATGAGAGTTATTCCCAGTGCTCAGTCTCGGGCCCTCTGGGGTAGACTGTTGACACAACAGCGCACCAAATGCGGACAGCCCCGCTTGCTCCGGTTGAACAGTTGCCTCTCCAAAACTGACCTCGCTCTCTCTCTCTCACTCGCTGCAAGACAAGAACAAGTGAATGTGCTCACCCAGAGGAGATAGAAAGAAGAGAGGGGTGGAGAGGGGGGGGGGGGGATAGAGGTGGAGAGAGAGAGAGAGAACAAGATAAAGAGGAAGAGAAAGAGGGAGAGGAATATTTAGACAGCTGCGTGTGTAGTGTCACATATCCTTGTCTGTAGTGGGGGTGGGGGGGGAGGGTGTGTGTGGGGGGGAGGGGGGGGGGTATTTTGGTCTCCTCAGTGAGGCCTACAGGACCCCCCCAGACAGACAAGCACCCACTGCAGGCTTGGTGTTATCTCACCCTTCAGACGAAGCCCTACGGACTTAAAAGTTCAAAAAGCACCTTCAATCAAAGACCTCGCTGTCACTAATAACTATAAATATAGCTATTGTCGTTAAATAGGAATGCACTGTCGGCTGTTTGCTGTTCCGGGACTCGAACCGTGGAGTATAATACAGGCCTCTTGTCACGAAGTTGGCTCAAGCATATCTTTTACTCTGTCTCTGCTTTTATTTACTGTGGTCAAACTCCTACAGGGCCTAGAGTCCAAGGAGAGTGGGTAGAGGACGGGCCCTGTGACTGCTGCTCTGTGTCCTGCCTGGTACGGTACAGTAACGGTTGCTTGTCAGAGACAGACAGACAGACAGACAGACAGACAGACAGACAGACAGAGAGACAGACAGGCAGGCAGACAGACAGACAGGCAGCCGGTCACATGGTTGAGGTCCTGTGCTACACTGGCAGTGTGCCTTGACCATGAGTTGGTGTAAGGCAGCTGGTTGCTCTCATTCACTGGGAACTCAGCAGATACACTGCAGTCTAGTAGGCAGCTTTGTGTATTCTCCCCCCTACAAAGGCTCGACTCAGTGCAAGTACGACATGCGACGTACTGTACGCTCCTGGAAAGCCTCTGTTATTCCTCTCTCTGTGAAATGGGAAATGATTTGGACCCAAATTGTACCTGTGCTGCCATCTCCTCTTTCAATGAGTTGTTTTATTATTTGGAGTGTTTACCGCCGACAGTGCCTGGTGTGGCCTTGGCGTACCGTATTAACATTCCAACCTTGGCCGCCCCGCCACACACGTTTTACCCTGGCAATTTAATTCAAGTGTACGGACAGAGGCGACTCCTGAGAGAGCAGATTCCTGTCTTGCCTCTGTGTATTGTTACCACCCCATCATATGATCAGTGCTTGCGTACGGTTGTCTGGCCGGTTTTTCAAGGCCTTGTTTGCCGAGCGATAACAACCGAGCAGAGAAGAGAACAAAAAAAACACCCCCTGCAGTATTAAACCAGTACCTGCGGTCACACACACACACACACACACACTCGCTTCCCCGCCACACACAACACACACACACACACACACACACACACTCGCTTCCCCGCAACACACACACACACACACACACACACACACACACACACACACACTCGCTTCCCCGCCACACACAACACACACACACACACACACACACACACACACACACACACACACACACACACACATACACGGCTCGCACTGCAGCCGCTAATTGCTACTGGATATTAGAGCAAGGTCTCCCTCAGACTATGACCTTCCTATTGCCAATCATGACAAATGCATGTTGAGCTCCCGAGGAGAAGAAGTGTCCCCCACAGCACAACACAGCCACAAATTAATTATTCAGATCACCGTCCTCCACGCATGTTTTAGCTGGCCAGCCACGTTTAACAACATCTCTACCGACTTCTATGGAAGATTAATCCTGGTGTTGGACTATCAGGGCAGACAGTCCACACAAACCGCTGGCGCTTCCTCTCCCTCTGTCTGTGTACCGGAGACACAATGGAAAAGATGGAAGAGTGCTTCTCTTACTCCCAGGGGGACAGTTGCTTTTCTCACTGTCTGTTTTCTCTTTGAAATCACTGTCAGTTTTTTGTCAGCTGTCACATAGCATGTAGCGGGATTTGTCTTTGACAACACATTTACTGTTTTCTGCCATATGATGATTTATCAATGGTAGTGTCTTCATATCATGTCCTTCATCTTGTATCTTGCACTGGTTCTGATAGCAATCAGGCAGTTTTTGTTTGTGTCTGTGGCCGTCCAATTGATACAGCATTGCCCATGAACAAATACCCCATGAGATTTGTTGACATATTTATGGCGTGTCTTTAAAATTAGGCCTGAACACTGGAGTCTGCCGTCTAAAATAATGTTTACAAACTTCCCCGCAAATACTAGTTTAGTTTCTACGGGGTTTGTCTAAAACTGTTATTACATATTAATCCCATTGTTGGATGTTACATCTCAACATACAGCCCACACTTCTATGGATATACAGACACATTAGAAGATATTTCATGTTATAGAAAGATCAACCGGTAGAGAAAAAAGACAAGTTAGAATTGTGATTATCCTCCCTATTAGTAGTCTCCATGAATATGGCACGAGCAAATGTGCAACTTGCCATTATCCAAAGGCTGGCTTCAAACATCCAGACCCAATTGCAGCTGTGACAGAGTTCAAAGTCTTATAAATCATCAAGTGACATTTTATTGACTTAGAAATTGAATGTGGTGGCATCACAGCCATGGGTAAATTGTTGCCTTTTAACTTAAGTGTCCAATAATGACAGAAGCAAATGGTTGAGATTTGATGACTCTATGGAGTCCAGACCGCGCCGTGGATGTCATCGCCGAGGTGAATGTTAAAGCTGTAGGCGGAGAGAGCCGACCAGAATAAGGATGCTAGTCAATTAAGCGGATGGCTACGTTAGCATAGCATAGGCTAGCATAGCATAGGTTAGCATATCATATCATAGCATAGGCTAGCATAGCATAGGTTTCGCACTCCTTCCTGAACCTCTCGACCTTGCCCCCCGATGCCATGCTCTTGTAGTAGGGCGATGGCTAGCATGCTAGCTTCTAGAGTACGCTGGGTCGTGTTACGTGGGTTCGAATATCGTGCCTCGGGGCAGATAGGATCGACCCTGTTACACCAGCAGCAAACAAACACTGCAGCACAACCCCTTTGTGAGTGTTGAATCATATACGTATGTAAATAGTGCTGAGCAGCAGCGGGGAAAGTGATTTTAGTTGTATCGGCAGTATGCTAATGAGGACAGGAAGCCAATGGAATGCTGTGAGAGCTACTGCAGATTACTAAGGGACACAAAAAAATGTGTTGTTGTGCAAATTAACACTTTTGTCTCCAGTATGATTTCAAAAAAGAAATTAAAGTACAAGGAGATTCATACCGTGCAGGGGGGGGACAGGCGATAACTCGAATTGCACAGATCGTCGTTTCTGATTTTCGTTTTTTTATTTATTATTTTTCTGTAACCAAATGTTCTTATCGTGGTTCTTGAACAAACATGCAAACAATCTGGCCTGTGTGTTTCCAGTCACATGGTTTAGGACTGCTGGAAAGCCTGCGTGCCTGTCCTGGTATTTCCTGAGGCTTCGTAAACACACACAGTGGAGGTTTCATTTCAACACTACCCTAGCCCTACAATGGCCCTACTGAGACCGATTCAGTTCACACACACACGCACGCACACACCTACACACATATACACACACACACACACACACACACACACACACACACACACACACACACACACACACACACACCTACACACATATAAACACACACACACACACACACACACACACACCACTACACACATATAAACACACACACACACACACACACCACTACACACATATAAACACACACACCCTACACACACACACACACACACACACACACACACACACACACACACACACACCTATAAACACACACCACTACACACTCACACACACACACACATTTTTGTTTATTTGTTCAAGTTGTCTGGCAGAATGTTCAGCATGATTCAATTGGATTAAGTATACAGCCTGGGTTGCACCTCAGCTGCGCGCTCCAAGGACGTGGAGCCTGCGTGTGTTTTCTGGTGATTGCCATTAAGGGTGCAAATCCCTCCTTCCGACCTGTGGTTTCAGCCTCAACCTTAAAAAAAACAAACACAAGGAAGTGTGAGTGGCTTCTGCGTCCTACGGTAGGCCTCTATCTCTCCTGTTTGCCTGCACCAAGCTAAAAAGAGACGGACACTATAAGTACTTTTAATCACCGCTAAAGGGAGATTACTTTGCTCACGCCGTACAACTTAAACACAAAGCTCTAAAATTGTACTCCAACAAAGTGTAATTTAATCCCTGAATTCTGCATGAAGATTACTAAAAAGCATATCGTTAGCATTTACCCTTCCCTCTTTCGACAAATTAATGGGCGCTGTTAGTGTGCTGGGGAATGTATAAAGATTAGTTTGATTATTGGGCCGGCCTGTGCTGGCGGAAGCCCATGCATTAAATCTTTACTCGATTAAACCAGTTAAAACGTTTCTGAACCAGTTTATCTAATTGATTTGGAGTGTTATAGTGGAGTGTTTAATGAATTCTCTAATCAAAACCTCAGAGGCTAAAGAATGATTAAACATGTCCAGTGGTTTTTGATTCTCAGGGTTTCAAATGCTCTCTGTTTAGCATTTTAACTTTACGTTCTCCTAGTTTAAAGAGTGTTTAATCACATCAAAACCCATTCATTTCCCAACTGAAATATTTTCCACCACAATAAATAAGTACTTTCTGAAGAATAGATCAGAATAGATCGGAGCACGTGAAATCAAACGACACACTAACTCAACCTCTCGGTGAACTGGCAGTGTCACACACACACACACACACACACACACACACACACACACACACACACACACCATTTGCTGGTATATTCTCTTATTTTTGCCCGTTTAGTTGCCATCTTCTCCCTCAACTCCGTGGTGTTAATGCATTATAATCTAGAACTCCAAACAATAGCCTCACATGTATGCCGGGATTATAATTCTGCGTCTCTGCGGGGGGATGTAGGTCAGATGCAAGACTCCATTTCCTCTAATATTGTAATCCTCACTCGTTCTGCTTTATTTTTTTATTTTTTTTATTTTTTTATTTTTTCTGAACCACTGCTCTGGGGTCTTTGTGACCAGGATGCCCCACGATGCCCCAGGGTTGATATGAGGTCTTTTTTTTTTTATTGTGTTTCGAAATGCTTCCTGCATTTTCATATGAATCTCCTTTTTACTCTCCTAAATGATGTCACTCGATGCTTCACCGTACCCCAGAACTCATTCTGTAATATACTGGACACTAGCAGGGGTGTTATGCTGGAAAAGGTCTGTCTGTCTTCCGTGGAAAACAGTTAGTTTCTCTCTGAATGTTGAACCGTGGGGTTATTGTGGATAGGGTTTTCGCTCTGGTCTCCGGTGCAGGATAAACCAGGTCATGTTGATGGTTGAACTGGGGAAGGAGGTCAGGAGGATATACCCAGTTGACCTCGTCTGAGACCTGGGACCTGCTGCACAGCTTGGGAAGTCCTTCACTTAGCTTAGTTCAGGCGCTACAACTCTGATAGCGGTTCTTTGGTTCACGCCGTTCGTCAATTCATTCATGAAAAACCCTTTTTTTGCCCCTCAGTTTCTCACACTGACGTCTACACTTTTTACTGTGCAAGATATATTCCATATATATATATATATATATATATATATATATATATATATATATATATATATATATATATATATATTATATATTCCAGATATATTTATATAGATATATTCCACTCAGCCAAACACATTTTCATGGCCATTTTTTCTGGGTATGACTGAGGAATATCTATGGGGAAACCATGAAGGAAGGAATGAAGGAAGGAATGAATGAAGGAAGGAATTAAGGAAGGAAGGAAGGAATGAAGGAGGGATGAAGGAAAGAATGAAGGAAGGAATGAAGGAGACATGAAGGAGACATGAACAGCACGGGTTAATCATTGTGTAAAGAAGCTCATAACAGAGTCGTTGTCCCGATTCAACGGCAAATCGCCGGACCATCGCCATCGACCCACCTCACAGGGCATGGAAGGCTTCCCTGCCCCAGAGCATGTTAATATTCTGGTCCAACGGTAATGTGTCTGGTCCTGATAACCAGTATGGTGTGAGACAGGGCTGTCCATTGTGGAGAAAGAGCCCTTTCCACAGAAGTCATTATGCTGGATCGATGCTCCCTGGAGGACAAGCCTCGGCTCAGAAGCCACACAGAGCCCGGTGTCGTGTCGGGAAATATGGAAGCCTTAAGCTCGGTGGCCGAGCTGTAGGCAGACACGTGTAAACGTGGAGGAAATGCACACCCTCATCCTGAGACGCGTGTAAACGTATAGGATGTGTTCCCCCCTCGGCCGCGCCGCGTCTATCATTCATTAAATCATCCCTCCCTCCCCCTGTCTGCATGCCTTTGTCGCCCTCCCTCCCTCCCTCCCTCCCTCCCTCCCTCCCTCCCTCCCTCCCCCTTTCCTCTCCTCCTTCCAGTCTGTCAGTCCATGTCTGTCTGTGTCTGGTAGGATCCCGAGCAGCATGTTCATATGTGTGGCTCTGTTTCAACATCTATACGAGCGTACTACTACTTAGAATGCACAGTCCGTACATTGCCCCCCCCCCCCACCCCGTGTTGAGTCTCATGGAAGTGTTTACACTCACCAGTCAGAATAGCCCTTTTTTTATGGCATCAGACCCCCTCTCTCCATCTGTGTGCGTGATTGCATGGCACAGGGAGCCGAGCGGTGTCGGTGCTGCTGGAGGGGGCGGAGAGAGGGGGAGAGGAGCGCGGGGGAGGGGCTGGGGGTGTGTGGAGGGGGAGGGGAGGGAGGCTACGTTTCTGTAAATAGCCCACCCTGTATTAAGAGCTGGAATGCCTGCTGTCAAAGCCGTGGCTGCTCTGTGGCTGTTCTATACTGCTCTGTGCTGCTCTGTGGCTGTGCTGTTTTGTGGCTGTTCTGTGCTGTGGCTGTTCTGTGGCTGTTCTGTGCTGTTTTGTGGCTGTTCTGTTCTGCTGCTGTTCTGTGGCTGTTCTGTGCTGTGCTGTTCTGCCGCTGTTCCACTACTGTTCCGCTGCTGTTCTGCCGCTGTTCTGCGGCTGTTCTGCTGCTGTTCTCCTGCTGTTCTATGGCTGTCCTGTGGTGGCTGTTGCTGTTGCCGTTGCTGCGGCTGTTGCTGTGCCGTCCCCCCCCCGACCTCAACCAGTCGAGACGCCACTCACTGTATTTCCACACAGCAGCACGCAGCAGCGCCGAGCACAAAGGCTGTAGAAGTCACAGCCGACCGTTTCTCCACTTTATCCAGGTCAGATCTGATCTACTCTCACTAGCAAAGCACTGACGCTTATGCCCCCGGTGCTCCCTTCACTGCCAGCCAGCGTCCAGACAACACAAGGAGCTTAACTGAGTGCAGTGGCGGACGGGCGGACGGGCGGACGGACGGGCGGACGGACGGACGAATGAGCGACCACCCTTTGGCTCGGCTGCCGGGTGAAGACGTCTGACCAGAAGAGCTGCGCTGCCCTCGTCCTGTTTCTGATATGTTGTATACTGGTATTTAACAGACAGGGTTTTGAGTTGTAGGAAAGACTGAATTTGTCTGATTAAAATTCGAGCAGTAACCTGTAAATGAGATTGGAGTTAACCTTCCAGCGTGTGTGTCTACTGTGGGTTGTGTGTGTGTCTGTTTGTGTGTGTGTGTGTGTGTGTGTGTGTGTATGTGCGTGTGTGTGCTGGAAGTAGGTCATTGATTTGGAACTTGGACAGTGATTATGTGCTGGCCTAGAAATGGGCTATAATCGGTGTTCTCTCATACCCAGCTTTTTATAAGTGGCAGTTATTTCAAGGTCAGGACAACAACTCTTCTGATAGCAGTTTTTCGGACATGTTTCACGCCAAACACAACAGTTACTACTCATGATATTGATTATATGCAAGTAGTGTTGAATCAACTGATGGTAATTGTTATGATTCTGACTTTACGACTCCTGCTGAGGGCAGTGATGATGATAATCACAATTTTCTACGAAACAACATTTTCCCTGTCAGTAAAAACTAGACAAATGTTTGCCCCAAACTCTTCCCGCAACATCATTTTAACGGAATGTCATATTTGAACCGTTTTAAACAAATTAGGATGTGCCTGCCTTGCTCTCTCCAATTTGCAAGGCAAGCCCCGTTCGAAAATCAGGCTAATTTCCTTGACTAGGCCTTGATGTTCATGCTGAGAAGCCATTTGAACCAATAATGTAAATATTCATCGCCTTTGAACAAGCCAAGACGTGATCTAATCCGTTTCTGACACGAGGTCTCAAGCAGACATATACTCTGGGAAACACATGTAAATGGCAGTTAGCTTCATGGCCATGCCACAGTAAATCTTCTACCGCTCAAAGCTGGAATTAGCTGTCAGCTTGCATCGTCAGACTCTCTCTCCCCCATCTCTTTCTGACGGTTAGAAGCGAACGCTGTAGTAAATACTGCATCTTCTGTGGAGTTTGTCTGCAAAGTCCTTGAGGCTGAAGTCATGATCCTGTATTTTGAAATGCAGCTCGGTCTAGATGCACTTTAGTTGGGAGTATTTACTGCGTATTTAGACTGTGGCCACCAGCGCTGCTTTCTGATTGGTGGACTGTATGAAGGGGTCAGAAGGGGATGTCTGTACTTCCTGTCCTCTTGTTATGTCTGCCACTCTGCCTGTGTTCAGACTCCAAAGTAAACAAGGGGGAAAATGAATGCGGAATGTGGAAGAGACACAATTTTAAAAATCAAGACGTACGTACACGTACCCACACCGCAATTGTGTCGGTTTAGACGTAGGCAGCATTCCCTCGTGTGGCTTTGTTTGGTAAATGTCGCAGTGACGAGGAACCAGATGTGAAACACCTTTCATAACCATACCAGGCAAATAGAACGACTCATTTGAGCCGTCCGTTTTACATTGTCATGTCCGGTCTGCATGCGAGCGATGCTGACATGAGAAGCAAGCATTTTGCACAAGTACTCATTTGGGTGATTCCCACGTTCACGATGTGGCTCTGTCTGTAGAAATCGAAGCCGCCACCGCGTTTGCATTTCTGTAGGCAGAGAAACAACGACCCACCAACACACCAGAAAAAATGAAATCCTATCAAATATGACATCACCCGCAACAGCTGCAGGCTGCAGCATCGGGAGGAGAGAGAGAGAGAGAGAGGGAGAGAGAGAGAGAGAGAGAGAGAGAGAGAGAGAGAGAGAAAGAGAGAGGGAGAGAGAGAGAGAGAGAGAGAGAGAGAGAGAGAGAAAGAGAGACAGAGAGAGAGGGAGAGAGAAAGAGAGACAGATAGAGCGAGAGAGAGTGTGTGTGTATGTGAGAGAGAGAGAGTGCGTGTGTGTGTGTGTGAGAGAGAGAGAGAGAGAGAGAGAGAGAACAATTGACCAGAAGCGACACGGGAAAGAGAGGTGACCTGATTGCTCAGCTGGCCAAGAGCTGGGGAAGGAAACAGCAGGGAAGGCTGGTCCCCCCCAGTCTGGCGTGGCTCTGCCTGTCGAGTTCCTGGTGGGTTCCTCCGTGGCCCCCCCCCCCCCTTTCCCCACTCCCCCCTTTCCCTCCCTACCCCTCCCCTACCCCTCCTCACCCCTCCCTGCACTGCTGCCTTATACGGCTCACTACATCTGAACAAAATGATCAGCTCTCACCTCCCTGTGAACATGGGTCATCATCATACTCATGCAGGGGCTGAGCCCTTTGTCGGGGATAGGGATCGCTGATATATCTGGGAGTAGGAATTTCTGACAGCATGGAAGGACTATGATGGTTACCATCATTATTCCGATTTCTTACGCATTTTTTTGGGGGTGGGGGAGGGGGAAGGTTTGATTTTTTTTCAGTTGTGCAGGTCAGATAGCTGTTTTAGTATTAATTTCACCATTTCTAGAAAACGATATTTAATGTGAGTATTTCTTACACAAGAATGCATGTGTCGAGCACCTCTTTCATAGTTCCAGTGGCTCTGAATGTAATTAATTCTAATCGCAATCATCGTAATAGCTTTTCAGATCAAATACCCAGGAGCGGTCCTAACAAAATAATCCATTCCTCAGAAAAACAAACACTCTCAAATGCTCCCCCTGCTCCCCTCTCTCTCTCTCTCTCTCTCTCTCTCTCTCTCTCTCGCTCTCTCTCTCTCTCCCTCCTGGTTTGGCTTTGGCCTGGAGAGAAGAGTGGTTGGAAGAACAGAAAACAGAAGGACCTGGCACATTTGCATACCTTTTTAGCATGTGCAAGAGAGCTTTTATTAAAAACTCCCCCTATGGGGCGGACCCCACTGTGGGGGTGGGGGGGTGGGGCGCGGGGGGGGTGGATTGGGGAGGACGGCGGGGGGGGGGGGTGTTCATCCTGGAAGCAGGAGGCACCATCTGAGCCAGGAGACAAACAATGTCTTTCTAGACATGAGAACAACGTAGCAACGATCTGTTCTCATCAGGCCGGCCGCCATCTTTGATTGGGCCACTTGAATTAGAGATGAAAATGGCCTGAGATACCTCGCGTTGCCCACACTGTGGTCCTCAACGACGCGTTGCCCACACTGTGGTCCTCAACGATGCATTGCCCACACTGTGGTCCTCAACGACGCGTTGCCCACACTGTGGTTCTCAACGACGCGTGTATAAATGAATGCGTCGATGGCGAGCGACACTCTCACTCGAGCTGAAGCTGCAGCTTGCAACCGATATTCCTACAGCACCAGTCAAAAGGTTGGACGCAAACTTGCCAAGAGTGTGCAAAGCTGTCATCAAAGCAAAAGGTGGCTACTTTGAAGAATCTAAAATATAAAACATATTCTGGTTTGTTTAACACTTTTTTGTTTACTACATAATGCCATATGTGTTCCTTCATAGTTTTGATGTCTTCAATATTAATCTACAATGTAGAAAATAATAAAAAACCTGGTTAAAAAACCATTGAATGAGAAGGTGTGTCCAAACTTTTGACTGGTACTGTAGGTTGCAAGCGCTGCAGAAGGTTAGCAGGAGGTGAACTGGGGTCAAGCCCAACAAGCTGTAAGTATCTGTTCAGACAAACAGGCCAGCCTGTGGTTTCCTCAGAGGCGACTCAGATAATGAACCCTACCTGGTCAAGTGAATCCATCCACTGGCAAGAGGAATGAGATGTTAGCCCAGTCGCTAGCTAGCCTGTTAGGTCCTTTAATGAGCCATACAGAAACGGCTGAACAACAACATGGTTGCCAAATCTGCAGCGTACAAGGGTAGCGTTAATCAATTATTTGCTCTCCCCACACGCGCGTGCTTATTCCTTATTCTCTATCAGTTTGTGTTTTATAAACATTTTAAAATAAATACAAATACAGTACCAGTCAAAAGTTTGGACACACCTTCTCATTCAATGGTTTTTCTTTATTTTTTATTATTTTCTACATTGTAGATTAATATTGAAGACATCAAAACTATGAAGGAACACATATGGAATTATGTAGTAAACAAAAAATATATATTTTAGATTCTTCAAAGTAGCCTCCTTTTGCTTTGATGACAGCTTTGCACACTCTTGGCAAGTTTGTGTCCAAACTTTTGACTGGTGCTGTATATGAGAAAACAAAAAAAAGAAGAATTCAACACTTAACGCTGAATCATGTGGGGGTGTCATCAAAAACGGGGCCGTAACCGACAGAGCCGGGAAGTGAACTCTCAAAACACTTGTGCTACCGAAAAATAGCCTTGCCCTTTTGGTGTTTTTCTAAGCCCCACCTTAGCATGTGCTGCGCGCTGAGCAGCAGAGAGGGGGGGGGGGTGGTTGGAGGGGGGGGTTGGGCTAGGGGGATGGGGGGAGGGGGCGGGGGCTGGGGGGTGGGTACGAAGTGAAGAAATATCACAGATGTTAGTCTGCTTGAGCTGCTTCCCCTTTTGCAGCCTTCCTGCTCAATCTGGCTAGTTTGGCTGTGTGTGTGTGTTTTTTTTTTTCTTTCTTTTTTTCTTTCAGCCAGTGAAAGACAAATGACTGCTCCTAACCTCATTTCAGCTGCCGTGTTCTAGGGGTCTACCTTCACGCCGGGCAGGCACCAGAGCTTCCAGACGTTGAGCAGAGCAGCCCTCCTTCCTCCTCCTCGCCTCCCTCTGAGTGCGTTTTTGTTCTCCGGCCCGCCACCTTGCCAGTTTTTCTAATTGAACATCAAGACACAACATTTAGTTCACAGATTTTCCTCTCGGGTCGAAAGTGCAGGCTCACATTAGCTTAATCAGAGGTGCAGAGGAATGGCAGTTAGGGTTAGTTATGTTGTAATTTATGCGTATTTATCTACACGTTTTTTTTTAAATGTGTGTGTGTGTGTGCATTTCTGTGTGTGTG
>NC_139670.1:2395713-2398213 GCF_951799395.1 Argentina silus | reverse complement strand
CTATTAGAAGGTGGTAAATGAGTCTGACCGACAACGCCACCACACAGAGCACATGTCCTACTGCCGTGAAGAGACTGGGAGCTCCCCGTGGTTATCTTGACTCTGCTTACTTTGGAGGACGAAGACACTGAAATGTCCATTGTGAGTACAGATGATTTGTTTTGGTAAAACATTAATATCGGAAGCACTTCATTTGGTGCGAACCACATTTTGGACCGACATTTTTTGTTCCAGTAACATTTCACGATCGTTCAGAAAGATCACAAATACAGATAGGAGGGATATTAAAACTCCATCAGAGTCGTAGGGTCGCAAACCATCAGTCACGCCAGCAAGCCCACGCCAGCAAGCCCACGCCAGCAAGCCCCTTTTCTATCAGAAAAGCCTGTCTCATTAAAAATACATGCAGTGTATTGAGCTGAAGTACACCAATTAGACATAGCTTTCCATTAACAACTCCTGGTGCTCAGTCAGTGATGTAATGGCTGGTTATAGGATACATTAAGCTGAGGGTCAGGAAACACCCCACTGCTCCATCCAGGCCCACGGACCATAAACAAACACATAGGGACCCTCCATGTTACCATGACACCTCAGGCTTATTATTGGATGGCTGAAATACAAGTGGTATGATGTAGTGTATTTGAGTACTGAGAAAAGCGCTATACAAAATAAATGCATTATTATTATTATTATTATTATTATTATTATAAAGGCTGTATAGGCTAGATCCATGACGTCAGGATCCAGTGTGTATCCAATCAAATGGGAGACGTGAGTGGAGGTGAGTGGAGTCAGATTGATAGAGTGGGTCTGGCTGTGAGTGGTGGAGCCCCCTCTGTCAGCGACACGGAGCAGGATAAGGCACGTGGTGACTCTGGGTGTCAGAGAGAGGCTGATTGAAGCAGGGTTCAGAAGGCAAAGCGCTCTCTATCTGCTGTATATCTATCTCCTAGACACACACACACACACACATACACACACACACACACACACACACACACACACACACACACACACACACACACAAGCACTGAAGCGCACAGCATTGTTTGTCCCACACCCGGCCAGTGAAGTGGTGTTGTGGTGTGGTGTCCTTGGTTGGTTTGAAAGGTTGCTGTTGTGTTGTGAAGGGGGGTGGGACTGGGAGAGAGCAGTCGGTCCCTACGGACTCTTCACAAGGCAGTGAGCAAATAAACCGCCAGGGTTTATTCAGTTATGAATGGTTTCATTACTACAGTACAAGAGAGTCAATATTCTCTGCTGTCATTTTGGTCTAAATTATGCAGCAAACACTGAATCAATGTTGTGTTGTAAACAGGAAGACACGGAATCTGTGGAAGACAATTGTCATTTTAGAGATAAACTCTTGTCATCCACCAATTACAATAACTCTCTGCTGTGTGTGTGTGTGTGTGTGTGTGTGTGTGTGTGTGTGTGTGTGTGTGTGTGTGTGTGTGTGTGTGTGTGTGTGTGTGTGTGTGTTTACAACACAACAAATCAACAAAATGTTTACGTGGCTGACGTGGAGTATGGAAATGGAAAGTGCAGTGTTTAGTTAGGATTTAGTTGAAACTTGGAAATAATGTCAGCTCTGGAAAGCTGGCTTTGCTCTCTGGGAGTTTTGGTCCAGTCAGTCTGTGCTCTATAAACAGTGGAAAGGAGACTCTGTGAAGTACCCCCCCCCCTTCCTCTCTCACTGTTTCCACTGCAAAGACACACACACCAAGCACACTCTCTCTCTAACACACACACACACTCACTCTCACTCTCTCTCGCTTTCTCACACACACACACACACACACACACACACACACACACACACACACACAAAACACATGAATATCATGTGATTGTGGTAACATAGTTCTGTATTGACTGGTGTCAATAAAGGTTTTTTAGAATTCAAATCCTCTCTCTCTCTCCCTCTCTCTCTCTCTCTCTCTCCCTCCCTCTCTCTCTCTCTCTCTCTCTCTCTCTCCCTCTTGGTTTGTTGTACTACACATACAATCTGCTTGCTCAGTGCTTGTTATTTGGCCCCGATTGATTATGTTGTATTATTTGAGAGGTTCTGGAAGTCTCTGAGACGGCGTAGAGTCCAGCCCATTCCGCTGTACCATGCTGTTTATATTACAACAGGATGTACTAGGATCCGGTTAGGAGCGAGAGATCCTTCTTTTCAATTGTCTCCCTCCTTCCTAAAGGCTTTCCTCCCTGGGCTTCATGTGTGCGATCAAAGTTTTAGTACTAGTGCTGGTCCGATTGGCCCGGCCGACGTCTGACCAACACACTCTGGCGGTTTCCATGTACCTCACCTCAGCTCATTGCGGGTCAGGGAGGAAACGCAACGTTTTTGGTAAAAATGGGCATTTATAGTGTACGGCTTGTTGGAATATAGAGTATTACTGTGTCCGTTTCTCGGAAAAAAATATAGTTTTGGCTGAACTCAAAGCTAACTTTTGCATTCCTTTGTCTCGACATACGACACGGATATTAGCCG
>NC_139670.1:2373069-2390513 GCF_951799395.1 Argentina silus | reverse complement strand
TTGTTAGTTATTACAGATCTAACCAAAGACTTGTGCTTAATTAGGGCAAGTGAAAAACAGTCAATTAATTCACTCTCAGCGCTCTACTCTGTTATTATGTTAAAGCACATAAATAAACAAATATTAAATAAATAAGGAAATAAATAAGATGGATAGACGTGATCTGAGTCATCGGTGTCCACTCCGATTTTTTTTAACTGTCTTTTTTTTCGCTGATGTTTCTCTTTAAACTGGGTGTCGGGTGTGGGGGAGTGGGGGGGTGGGGGGGTCAGGGAGTATTTATGTGTTGAAGGGGGACACAAAAGACAAATCTACGAGAGGCATGTGGGTGAAAAAAGCCAACTCTCTCTTCTCTCTCTCGCTCTTTCTCTTTCTCCTTCTCTCTCTCTGATCTCTTCTCTCTCTTCTGTCTCTCTGCTGGAGGTGAGATGGATGGCACAGAGAGAGAGAGAGAGAGAGAGAAGGAGACAGAGAGAAGGAGACAGAGAGTAAGACACACACACACACACACAGACAGAGAGAGAGAGAGAGAGACAGACAGACAGACAGACAGACAGAGAGACACAGAGAGAGAGAGATAGACAGACACAGAGAGACACAGACACAGAGAGAGAGAGAGAGAGAGACAGACACAGAGAGACACAGACACACACAGAGAGAGAGAGAGAGAGAGAGAGAGAGAGAGAGAGAGACAGACACAGAGACACAGACACACACAGAGAGAGAGAGAGAGAGAGAGAGAGAGCAGGGCGACTGGCTCATCAATAACCACAAGGTCAGACAGGCAGTGTTGGGCTGAGTGGGCCCTGTTAGGGAGCAGCAGCTGAGGATTTGTCGAGCTTGTAAAGGCTTAAAGCAACAGCGCTCCGCCTCTTTGTGTGACTGGCCGAGCCTTCGGAGGGGCAGGGAGACACCTGCTGGCGGACCAGGGACACAGGGTTTGGGGCTGGAGTGGCGTGGCGCGGTGCCGGCTTGGCTGGGACTCACGCTCTGGCTGCATGGAGGGGCTGTGTGCTCTGTTCTGCTCTGCTCTGCTCTGCTCTGCTCTGTGGCTACTGTGGAGGCTGTGTGCTCTGCTCTGCTCTGCTCTGCTCTGCCCAGCTCTGTGCCTGCTGTGGGGGTTCGGAGGGGAGGAGGGCAGAGGCGATAGTTGTTGAAGCATGGAGGGAGAGGGCGTCTCTTCAGGCTGCGGAACGGAGAGGGTTCTGTGTGACCTGGGGGGTCAACTCTGAGCGTTGTGATGAGACAGCGGCGTTGGCGGTTTTGTGACGGTGTGTTGGCGAGATGGTTGTGATCGTCCGGGAGCTGATTGGGTGGAGCAAACCTAGCCGGAATTAAATTTAAGTGTGACAATTAATGGTATTCTACCACTGTGGTGTAATACCAGCATTTTATTCGATTTTGTTTGTTATTGATGTTAACCGCATATAACTAGGGTCACTTAACACAATTAGCTTCTCATCAGAAACCCTTTTTTAAAAAAAGCAGGTTATGTCAACTACTCTGTGTTAAACTGCCAAAGAACTCAAGAACACTCACCACCCAGAGTGCCAAGTATTTTATGTGATATTTACCTAGCGACAACACTTTGATTGGCTACAAAATGAAGCATCATCATTTATGCATTTTTGGTGAATAAAATCACTGTTGGCACTCTAGAATGTTGACAATTTGGGCGACTTTATTCACCCTTTTGAACAAACGGATCCCACTGTCAAGCCGTCTCACTCAGGGTTACACCACCTCTGATCGGAGGGAAGCCGTGCCCCCCCCCGCCCCCGCCCCCGCCCCCGCCTGTCTCCTGTCCGAGCCACGAAGGAGTTAACAAACAAATACATTCCATCTGTGGTGAAAAAGCGAGAGAGAGAGAGAGAGAGAGGGAAAGAGAGGGAAAGAAAGAGAGAGGGAAAGAGAGAGAAAGAGAGAGGGAGAGAGAGAGAGAGAGAGGGAGAGAGAGAGAGAGAGAGGGAGAGAGAGAGAGGGAAAAGACGGGGGAAAAAAAGTCATCCAGTGTTTTTTTTTTTTTTTATGAACTCTCTAATTTATGGAGAGGAATGCACTGGTGTGCCCCTCTCCCTCTCCCCTCTCCCCTCTCTCTCCCTCTCCCCTCTCCCCTCTCCCCTCTCCCTCTCCCCTCCCTCTCCCCTCTCTCTCTCCCCTCTCAAGTACAGGCATGAGCAGCGCCAATAGGTAGCATAAAAGCTCTTTAGCTGTCTAGTGGAGTAGATTACTGGCCTGCCGTTAAATCCAGCCAGAGCCTCTAAGTGAGCATTATCAGTATGGTGCAGCACGTTCTCCCTCTCTCTCTCCCTCTCTCTCTCCCTCTCTCTCTCTCTCTCTCCCTCTCTCTCTCTCTCTCTCTCTCTCTCTCTCTCTCTCTCTCTCTCTGCCAACGTGCTCCCCAGCCTCACCAGCACTTTGTTGTGTTCTGGAATTTTTCACTGTATGATGGTAATGGAGAGAGAGGGAGAGAGGGAGAGAGGGAGAGAGAGGAGAGGAGGAGAGAGAGGAGGGGGGGGGATGAAGAGGGAGAGTGATGAACAGAGTGTTTGAGTGAGAGATGTTCCGCTGTGGGGGGGATGTAGTCGGTACAGTAGTGGTAAAAGAAAGAGATGGAGTGTGACAGGGTGAGATAGAGCGAGAGAGAGAGGGGTGACAGAAGAGAAGATGGAGAGGCATTTCTCCCTCCGATATGTGCTTATTAATTCACCGGGCCCTGTACTTACAGCTGCGGGTCACCGTGAGTTATAGCCGGCGTGCAGACTGTGATATTTATTTGACGTTGAATGCAACATTAAATCAGTTGCCTGAGGCAAAATTGATAACCTTTAATGTAAGGGGCATAACACTCGCAACTTCTGATAATGTTATGTGGCATGTCAGATCATAGCCCCATTGTTTGCACAAGCGAGCCTTCTGTGAAAAATGATTCTCCGGAAGAAAGAAAAAAAAAAAAAAAAAAAAACTATTTCCATAAGCGGCTCCAAAATCAATAGTGTGCTAGCGAGCCGGAGATGTGTTGGAAGGAGCCGTACCGTAGATCCAGTGGCAGAGCAAGAGGAGAGAATGAGAATGGAGAACATGTCTGGGCTGAGGGTGTGTGTGTGTGTGTGTGTGTGTGTCTGTGTGTGTGAGGGTACAGATAATTGTTAACCAAAGATTACATAACGGCTGAGTAATGTAAACAAGAAGCACATGCCAAGTTAATGTTCTCACTGCAGCAGGATGGAAGGTTCTCCCTCACTCCCTCTCTCCCTCTCTCCTTCTCCCTCCCTCCCTCCCTCCCTCCCTCCCTCTCTCTACTCAACTCTGAGGTAATGCGTACAGACGTCTGGGCGGACCCAACTGAAGGCCTAGTTCTCGCTGTGACTGTGTGAAAAATAGACAGCAAACAGCTTTCCCTCCTTTCCTTCCTCTCCTCTGAACATTTTAGCCCTAAAGGTCCCTTAGCCTGGGTGAAAAAGCTTCACCCCTATGTGTGTGTGTGTGTGTGTGTGTGTGTGTGTGTGGCAGTGTGTCAGTGAGTGTGTGACAGTGTGTCAGTGAGTGTGTGTGTGTGTGTGTGTGTGTGTGTGCAGTGTGTGTGTGTGTGGCAGTGTGTCAGTGAGTGAGAGTGTGTGTGTGTCAAGGCCAACCGTCTGGGCTTGTTAAGGGTGTCACAGTGGCTGCGAGGAATGTCATTCTCTCAGCTCTCTGAGGTGCTTGTCACCTGCGAAATCAATATACTGTATCTGCCCTCCCACCCAGACACACACACACACACACACACACGCACACACACACACACACACACACACACACTGACACACACGCACACACACACACACACACTGACACACGCACACACACACACACTAACCTGCAATGTCCTGGTTGTGATAGGGCTGCAGCCCCCCTGTGTGACGTCTCTCTCCGTCTCTCTCCGTCTCTCTCCAGAGTGCCCCAGGTTCATGGCTGGCAGGTAAATGCCAAAGAGGGACAATCAAAATGAACTCGATTCCGTCGATGGACAGACACATCCAGCAGACCAACGACCGTCTGCTATGTATCAAACAGGTGAGCGGGCCGCTGGTTCACCACGTTGTTTCCACGTCTTTGATCTTGAACTGTCTGTTTGTTTGACTGTACCGTAAAAAAAAAAAAAAAGAGTTAGAGTTAAACTTGTTGACGCCTGGTTTCAGAGATTTGTATGGACATATTGTTGGGTACGTGCTAAAACACAGACATGCAGTCACACACATGCACACACACACGAACACGCACACACACACACACACACGCAGAGTAGAACTATGTGGCCTCCTTTGTGTGTGTGTGTGTGTGTGTGTGTGTGTGTGTGTGTGTGTGACTGTATGTCTGTGTGTGTGTGACTGTATGTCTGTGTGTGTGTGTTTGTGTGTGACTGCATGTGTGTGTGACTGCATGTCTGTGTGTGTGTGTGTGTGTGTGTGTGTGTGTGTGTGTGTGTGTGTGTGTGTGTGTGTGTGCGAGGCTCGGGTTACGTGGCCCGGGTCAGGGCGAGGAGGCCTACTCCAGTTCCCCTCTGACTCCCTCTCTCCTTCCAGCTCCTCTCTCTCACCAGCACTGCCTCTTTGTCCCCAGCTCAACACCTTTCATTGCAGGAGGAATCTCTGACAGAGGGGAGCGGGCCTACGTGCCTCCGTGCCTCCGTGCCTCCGGGCCTACGTGCCTCTGAGCCTCCGTGCCTCCGTGCCTCTGTCTCGGCTCTAGTCTTCTGAGGCTGTAGATCTGCAGCTCTTTGTGGTGCCTTTGACCCCTGTTTGTTTTGCTCCGTCACTGTTGTGTTTTTAGTTCTGTGTCCTGAACGCCAGGGAGGGTAACAGGTATATATGTATATATATATATATATATATATAACTGAACACTTTATTAGGAACACCTGTACACCTTCTCATGGTGGAGGTGGTGTAATGGGGTGGGGAATGTTTTCTTGGCACACTTATAATTAACACGTTAATACCAGTCAATCATCACTTGAATGCCACAGCCTATTTGAGTATTGTTGCTGACCATGTGCATCCCTTCATGGCCACAATTGACCCATCGTCTAATGGCTACTTCCAGCATGATAATGCACCATGTCACAAAGCAAAAGTCGCCTCAAACTGGTTTCATGAACATGACAATGAGTTCAGTGTTCTTCAGTGGCCTTCCCAGTCACCGGATCAGAATCCAATAGAACACCTTTGGGATGTGGTAGAACGGGAGATTCACAGCTTGAAAGTGCACCTGAAAAATCTGCAGGAATTGCGTGATGCAAACATGTCATCATGGACCAGAATCTCAAAGGAATGTTTCCAACATCTTGTGGAATCAATGCCATGAAACATTTAGGCTGTTTTGAGAGCAAAGAGAGGCCCTACCCAGTATTAGTATAGTGTTCCTAATAAAGTGTTCAGTGAGTGTATTTATATATATATATATATATTATACAGTACCAGTCAAAAGTTTGGACACACCTTGCCAAGAGTGTGCAAAGCTGTCATTAAAGCAAAAGGTGGCTACTTTGAAGAATCTAAAATATAAAACATATTCTGGTTTGTTTAACACTTTTTTGTTTACTACATAATTCCATATGTGTTCCTTCATAGTTTTGATGTCTTCAATATTAACCTACAATGTAGAAAATACTAAAAATAAAGAAAAACCATTGAATGAGAAGGTGTGTCCAAACCTTTGGCTGGTACTGTATATAAATATATATAATGATGTTATATATATATGAAGGTAGTTATTTGCGTCGCCCCTCGTCGTGGTAGGGGAGTTCCCTCGGCTTCAGTGGGCTGCTGAGAGAATGATCCATCTAGACTCCCAGGGTTTAGCAGGTAAAAAGAGAAAGTGTGTGTGTGTGTGTGTGTCTGTCGGTGTGTGTGTGGGTGTGTCTGTCGCTGTGTGTGTGTGTTTGTGTGTGTGTGTGTGTGTGTGTGTGTGTGTGTGTGTGTGTGTGTGTGTGTGTGTGTGTGTGTGTGTGTACAGGGAGCAAACAGAGGGAAACCCCTCGTGCTCCAAATTGGGAAGCAGTGATGTTCCAGGGAATGAGCTGTGAGCTGCTCTCCAAACAACACACACACACACACACACACACACGCACACACACACACACACACACACACACACACACACACACACACACACACACACACACACACACAGAGGGCCCACTGTAGCCCCGCTGAAGATGTGTTCAGCCCACATTCACTTCGGAAAACCCCCCATCTATTCTTCTCTTTCCACACACACACACACACACACACACACACACACACACACACACACACACACACACACACACACACACACACTGCCTCTCACGGTCTTAAGTCTCTTTTCTCTGTCTACCCAAGGATCACAGTTGTCTCCCTTATGTAACAAAGTCACAAAATAGCAGCATTTGACAATCATTTTGCACCTTGTTATTACTTATTAGGCAGGTGGAAATGAATGTATTAATTAATTTGTAATAGTATTTTCATATTTTACTCCAGCGTATGATGACATTATCTGTCTATGATTGACAGCTGACAGATTATTGTGTTAGAGCTTTACATTAAGAGGGATGGTGGGAGGGAAGGGGGGGGGGGGGGGGGGATTTACATCAGTTTAACATGAGTGTAAACAATTCTCATGTTGGGGGGGGGTCAAACGTATTAACCCCGGTGGCAAAACCCTCAACAAACAATCTCCCTCTGTTTGCAGTGGGAGCTGCTCAGGGGTAAACATGCTAATTAAAGGGAGATCCATGCCACGTAGAAGTGAGCCTCAAGTTCATCTCCTAAACAGTTAAGTGGCGGGTCATTTAAATCAGCCAGAGAGAGCCAAACAAACCTTCTGATAGAAGCGTCTTTGTGCTGCTGACAATCAGGGGTTCGGAGCCCCGTCTAATAAATAGCATTTATGTCTTGCCAATTAAGGAACTGCAAAACCCCATTCAGCCATGATTCCATTCTCCTCCCGCGTACAAAGATGATCATCGAGGGAGATCAGAACAATTAACTCACTATCTTCTCTCTCTCTCTCTCCCCCCCCCCCCCCCCCCACACACACACACACACACCCCCCTCTCTCACCATTGTAGAATATCCAAGTCATTAAAAATAATTAAGCAAATATTGTAACCCGATCCAGCTGTTTGCTTTAATTGAAAGTGTGTGCATGTTGAATATTTGGGCATCTTGAAGGCATTATCTGTCTTGACGCTGCCGGAATATAAATGACACTTTTTTTTCCTGTTGTAGTTGTTGTCGTTGTTGTTGTTGTTGATACGTCGGCCTGAATAGGCCCTGTCTATCCGGCGGGCGGGAGAACAAATTGATTTTGTTACTCAAATGATGAATTGCTGACGAGAGGCTCCATAAGAGGCTGTGATAGGTCGCTGTGACTGGATCAGAGGTGAAAGGGAACCAATCACAAACCCTAGTGATTAAGTTCAAGCTCAGCATAGCGTTTTATTGGTTGAGGTTGTCATGTGATTCACGTGATCAGCTGAAATGTGTGTGTTCCAGAAAGGCATATCCCACAAATCCCCCTAAAATACATCTTATAGCCCATCGAAAATCATTGCCAAACATTTTAGTATCCCCTTTCTTCATTCACACGGTTGTTGTTGTTGTTTTGCTCTACATTCCTGGAAGTTCACCATCGTGAATACTCCTGTCGAGATGGACTGGTTGATACTGCAGCTGCTGCTATCATTTTTCGATATATCGTATTTTATTTTCCTCTGTGGGAAAGCCAACTTTCTGTCAGACTCTACTCTGTGATGATGTATACAGGCTCTGGCAGAAAATATGAACCATCCTCTCGCTGCAGGAACACTTCCTAAAACGTCCGTCCTAAATGTCAATATTTCAAGATAGACTCGGAGAGCCTTCTAGTAGTTCAACTGTTGCTACAGTACAGCAGCTACTGCAGCTGTTTCTTCTCCAGCTTTATCTCTGACACGCTACTTGTTGGCATTAATCTGTTCACAGCTCGCAGGTTTTCTCGACAGATTTAGCACGTAGAAGGATATGGGTTTTGATATCATGAACGTGGGTATTGTATGGTTGATACTGTATGTGTTGTAGACACAGCTACCTCAAGCCACGATGTGATATTTTATTTTATTCCGCTTTACTCCCTAAATCTGATGAAGTTGTTAGGAGTTCAAATGATGAGTGAATGATTGTGTCAGTGGAAAGCCGTGTCCCCCCCAGACATTACAGTACCAGTCTGCCTGCCTTTGTTTCTCTCTACTGGCTGGAGAGAGGAGAGAGAGAGAGAGAGAGAGAGGAGAGAGAGAGGTAGAGAGAGAGAGAGAGAGGGAGAGAGAGAGGTAGAGAGAGAGAGAGAGAGAGAGAGAGTGAAAGAGAGAGGTAGAGAGAGAGAGAGACAGACAGACAGAAACAGAGAGAGAACGAGAGAGAGGTAGAGAAAGAGGTAGAGAAAGATGGAGAGGTAGAGACAGAGTGAGTGAGTGAGTGTGTGTGTGTGTGTGTGTGGCTTAGTGTAAATGTTGGAGGATCATTCTCACCCAGGGGCTAGGGCTAGAGGGAATGTCTCTTGGCCACTACTTAGGTTTGATTGGTGGGTCTTGGCCGGAGAAGCTGGAACATCTGTGCCACGGTCAGTGCCAAGCAAGCTGCGTGACAGGCACACCGGTGGGATCAATTGTTCCGAGTGCAAAGAACAGTAATCACTTCAAGCAGCAGTGGTGGTGGTGTTGTTGTTTTTTTGTTTTTTTTGTTTTTTTTTCAACATATCCCCCCTCCCTGGCCCCCCTCCCTCTTTTTCTTTTTCTTTTTCTGTCTCTCCTTCTCTCTCTCTTCCCTCCCCCCCTCCCTCTCTCTCTCTCTCCCCCCCCCCTCTCTCTCCCCCCCCCCCCATCCTCGGTACACAGTGCTGATTGCGTGTGTGTGTGTGTATAGCTTCCAGACTCGTCTAAATTTAGCATCTCAGAATGTGAGTTTCTCCAGTAGACTTTATCCACCAGCAGAATTTCACATGCTCAACTCCCCCTCCCTCCCCATCCCTCCCTCCCCCTCCCCCTCCCCTGCCTCCCCCTCCCCTCCCTCCCCCTCCCCTCTCCTCCCCTCCTGTCCCCCAACAAAGATTCACCCTGCGGGGGGAATGGTCTAAGACTCGCACATGAAATAAACAAGACTGGTTTCATCCGGCCCTTGTCAAACGCTGGCTTTGTAAATTGATATGAAAGCTGCCTAATCAAACGCTGACCTCTGCTGCCCCCTAAAGATCGCAGGAGAAACACCCTCTGAGGCACCGGTGACTGTACTACCACTGTCTTTTCCCCATTTCTCTTCTCTTCTCCTCCCTTCCCATCCCTCCTTTTTTCCCTGTGACGGAGGAATCAAAGCGGGGGGAGACATGTATGTCAAGGAGCCATACAACTTCTCACTTAACGATGACAGTCTGCCCCCCGTTTACCTCAGATGCTGTGGAGTGGGTGTTTGTTTCTGGTTTGCACAGGCAGGCGAGCACACGATCACCACATCGTCATCTCTCCCGAAAGCAACACATTGCGTCAGAGTTTGCCTTTCATGTCTCCTCTCTCAGAAGGGTACCTGGTGTCGTTGACTGAAGCGACGGAGGGTTGGTAGTGCGAGCTCAGTCATTTAAGGAATGAGGAACGACTGAGTTGACAGCCTGCATGATCTGCCGTTCTTCTCGCACCCTTTTGTCCCTTTGTTACTGGCACTTACCTGACGCACAGTAACATAGAGAGAGAGAGAGGGAGGGATGGATGGAGGGAGGGAGAAAGAGACAGAGAGAGAGAGAGAGAGAGAGAGAGAGGGAGGAGAAAGAGACAGAGAGAGAGAGAGAAAGAGAGAGAAGGAGGGGAAAGAGAAAGAGACAGAGAGAGAGAGAAAGAGAGAGAGGGAGGAGAAAGAGACAGAGAGAGAGAGAGAGAGAGAGGGAGGGAGGGAGGGAGGGAGGGAGGGAGAGAAGGAGCAGGACTACAGAGGCTAGTGAGGCTGGGAGCATCCAGCAGAGGGAAAGGAAGAATGGAGGAATGCCATAAAGAGACCCTGAAGGTCAAGGAGCTGGCTGTCAGATAAAGTCACACGGCGTCTCGGAGGCCCGCCGGCCTCCACAGCAGCTCCGCCGCTGACAACGCCACGCCGCTCACAACGCCACGCCGGAGATTTACGACAGTCACGGCGGCGGCGACACACAGAGCTCGGAGATCGGTGCAGAAACATGATTGTGTCTTTGTCATGGGGGACACATACTGGAGCCCTTCCCTGCACTGCATTAATGCTGTTAACCCATGCCGGGGGAAATGGCGGGATAGGCTTTGATATGGTTTTTTTTTCGTTTATTTCACTGTGTTTTTCTGTCTTTCTGTTGTTTTTTCCTGGGAGGGGAAAAAACGTGAAATGTGGTGGTGAAGAAGATTTGTTGTTTTGTTTTTTTTGGGTTTTGTTTTTTTCCCGCCTCAAATTGCTTTGAATTATTCATTGTGTTATTGACTCCTGCCCCCCGTTGTAGTGTAACTAAGACTCCTTGGTAACAAGCCACTCACTGTCTGTTCTAGCAGGTCGGACAACATTTCACATTTACGCTGCGTACGATTCTCTGAATGTGTACCGTAATATCACAGACCCACAGTAACTGTAACCTCACTAGCCTACATTTACAGTAATTGACCGTTATCTGACCGTGTTTTGTTCCCCCTGTGTTTCCCCAGCACTTACAAAATCCAGCAAATTTCCAAACGGCAGCGACAGAGCTGCTGGACTGGTGTGGCGACCCCCGGGCCTTCCAGCGTCCCTTTGAGCAAAGCCTCATGGGATGCCTCACGGTAAGACGTCACGCCACACCAAACACCAAGGACGCCAAATCCCCCCCCCCCACCCCCCACCCGTCCCGCCCCCCTTCCTCTGCACCACACCTCGGAGTTCAAGGACAAGGAGAGGGGGTGTTAAAACAAGAACTGCTGCATTAGCTCCTGACTCCGTAGGGAGCTGTGAAGCCTTGCTGCCTGATCTTGGTTGAGGTCGTTGGGGAGGGAATCAGTGGGTAAAGAACAGCTACAGTAGCCTAGATTTCATTCTTCAAAAGCTGTTCGTTTTCAGTCACCTTTGATCCCATTGCAGTTGCAGTGCAGTGTGCTGCATATCCTTGAGGTTTTGGACACTCTATAAAACAGCTCTCTCCAAAAAACAAAAAGTTTAGTCTTTGTTATGTAGAGAACAGGGAGAGTATTAGGACTTTGTCCTACAATCCGTATCTTTAGTGCGCTTCAGAAAAATGTCTATGAAAATGGGAGTTATATGACAAATGTATTGATGTAACGGCTGCAGAAACTGTGTGCCCAAACCACTAAGCAATCAATGCTGTTAAAGTGATAAGACCCTAAAGCTTTTAATTCCCCTCTTAAAAAGCCATAAGCTTTTGGCCATTTGATTAATTGAATAGTATCCCTCCAATATCGGTGATGGCAAATAGGCACACAGGCTTTGCTTCTTTGCTTATCCCAAAAGCAAAGACGAAACACGCGTCAACATATCCGAATAAATACGTTCCCACTTAGCACAGGCGGGCTTTGGCTGGTTTGATAAAATCATAGACGGTAGTCGTGGGTGTTTGTCAACCAGGCTAAGCTAAATGCGTGCAGTGCTCTGCAGTGTATACTGTGTATCCTGTAGACTCGCAAAGTCTAATATAGTTTTTTGTTATTTCTATCTCACTTCTCCAGTAATCTCCCTGTGTCAACACAATTAGTGGGTTGTCATCCTCAATGACCCACATTTAAAAATTATTATAGCCTCCATTTTATGGAAAGTACAGCCCAGCCCACACCCTTAAATGGAGGACCTGCCACTGCTCTGTCACCTGAGGCCTTTTAAGACTTATAGATTTCCATAATGCCTCGATTAGCGATGAGGGAAACATATAAATATAATTTGCGTAATCTGTAAAGGTACCATTTCAGCACGTATGCTCAAGTGTGGGGATTTGTGTGCTGGAACAATAAACGTCCTGAACCTCAATGATTTTTATTGCCCAACTGATTGTTTATACTCTGCGTTTCATGTGCAGCAGCGGTAGCAGGTGCCTTCTCCTCTGTTTCCACCAAGTCAATTGGTTTCCTGCTAAAACTGTCAAGAGAAAATCTCCGGGCTCTTCCGAAAGCTTGCAGGAGGCAAACTGTCTTTTTAGTTAGTTTATAGGTTGCCGCAGACGAACTGTGAGCCAGTACTAAGAGAGGGCAGACTGGGCTTCTGGTGTGGTGGTGAAATCACTGCTTGTACGACTACCACCCAACCCAAACAGTCGTCATGGCTACTGCTGTCGGCGGTACAGTGGGGAACCATCTAACGTGTGACTGTTGCTGCCACGTCACGTTACGTTACGTTACAGCCACAGATATAATAGTTAAGAGCGATTGGAGAAAAGGTGAGAACCATCCTTAACTCATTCAGTGCCGAGGGTGAATAAAGTCACCCACATTGTCGACATTGTAGTTGAGTGCCAAGGGTGAATTTACTGACCAAAAGTGCATAAATTATGAAGCTTTGTTTTGTAGCCAATCAAAGTGTTGTTGCTAGGTAAACACCACATAAAACACTTGGCACTCTACTATTGGTGGTGAGTGTTCCAGAATTCTTTGGCAGTTGGTGAGTTAAGGTATTTTTCAGTGCCCCGCAGATGAGTTGAGCAAGTAGTAAAAGTCCTGTAATACCCTGCGTCAGTGGAGGCTGCTGACGGTGGGAATTGGAGGACGGGCCCATTGTAATGCATGGAATGGAATGACACTATTCCTCATTCCATTCCATAGAATGTGTTTTTTGGTAAGAACATACATACAGTACCGGGCAAAAGTTTGGACACACCTTCTCATTCAATGGTTTTTCTTTATTTTGTATTATTTTCTACATTGTAGATTAATATTGAAGACATCAAAACTATGAAGGAACACATGGAATTCTGTAGTAAACAAAAAAGTGTTAAACAAACCAGAATATGTTTTATATTTTAGATTCTTCAAAGTAGCCACCTTTTGCTTTGATGACAGCTTTGCACACTCTTGGCAAGGTGTGTCCAAACTTTTGGCTGGTTCTGTACAGTACAGTAGGATGGACTGTATGTCTCTTGCAATGTGTCATGCCCAGAGTGCAGCTATCTAGTCTTTCACAACACACAGAAGAACACAAACAGTTATCAGTTCCTCAAAGAAGTGTGTTTAGACTCTGGCTACAAAACCACCACAATTCCTCTGACCCTGGTGTGCAATTAAGGCGCTGAAATTAGAACGTGATGTCGTACCCCCCCAGACTAGAATTACCATTTAGGAAAAAATGTCCCGGCACATGTTTAGATTTTAATTAGACAACTTGCAATCATATATCTTTTTCTCTTAATTTGAGTTTTCTATAAATACGACCGAGATATGTATGCTCTTTTTCGGTGTCACATCCAGGCTATACTTTAGGAAGATAATTACATGGTACAGGCAACAGTGTTTCTGCTGGAGATCTGTAGCACCCCAGGGCTAGTCTAGGATCTGATACTGAGAAGAATGCTTCATGTAGCATCAGAGGAAACATCTTGAAACATCGTGAAGCACTTGTCTTTAAGGTCAGCGGGATCTCAGGAGGCCTCTTTGTGCAGATGATGGGGAAGGTAAATCAAAGCTGCGTTTGCCACTTAAGGGTGATTTACGTCCGCCTGCTGTTGCAAGTTGGGTTTCACTTAACGCCGTCTCTCAGTGAGCACCAGTTCACTGGGGCGTCAAAGGCCACGTTCTCTCTCTCTCTCTCTCTCTCTCTCTCCACCATGCCCCTAACGTCCACCATGCCCCTAACGTCCACCATGCCCCTAACGTCCACCACCTTTAGAATTGATCCATAACATATTTAGGTTTTAGGATGCGTCGGCTATATGGCGGACAGATGGTACAGAAGGTCTTGTGGTGAAACGTCTTTCCATGGTTTACACATTGAGACATTTGTGAATGATACCTCACAGTGCACATAGAAAATAGTACTTTTGTCATATTTTGAACCCTGGTTGTCTGTCTGACTGGTTGTCTGTCTGACTGTTTGTCTGTCTCTCTGTCTGTCTGACTGGTTGTCTGTCTGTCTGTTTGTCCAGGTGGTCAGCCGCGTGGCCGCACAGCAAGGCTACGATTTGGACCTGGGCTACCGGCTCCTGGCAGTGTGTGCAGCCAACAGGGACAAGTTCACTCCAAAATCAGCAGGTAAGACCAACCAGGCTTTCCTCCTCTATGACTCCAGCTCATCTAGTGTCGAGGGTGAATAAAGTCGCCCAAATTGTCAACATTCTGGAGTGCCAAATGGTGACTTTATTCACCAAAAACGCATAAATTATGATGCTTCATTTTGTAGCCAATCAAAGTATTGTTGCTAGGTAAACACCACATAGAACACTTGGCACTCTAGGTGGTGAGTGTTCCGGAATACTTTGGCAGTTGGTGAGCTAGGCCCGTTCACCATGGCCGTGGCCACAGAACCACAGAATTATAAGAACATTATAACTCATAACATAAGAACAACAGGATTTTTTTGGGGGGGGTAGATGATATCTGTGTTATAGTGTTCAGAACACTGTCCATCTACGTGACTAATCGTCTTTGTCAATAGGCTACCCATCCTCTGTGAATCTCTAAATGCTCCTCATATTCATTCTAACCTTCAACGTTTTTGGCCGTGGTAATGGTCATGGCTTTCCACAAAAGATGATTTGATGGAACCTGAAGAAGGATGTTTTGTTCGTTCTTGGTTGATACTATACGCATGGCTGTTTTCATTTGGAGTTGTTGTAGTCCCATTGTCTCGTGTGGGTATCTACACATGAGCCCCAGACCCTCCATTTTGGTTTTATCTGTGGTCAAATGTGATGACTGCTGACTCTTGATATGACCGTTATCACTGTGTGAACACTGGCTCTTTCTGCCACGTCAGGCTGCCCAGTTAACACACAGGGAGAGATCACATGGTGCGTCCAGAAACACTATTTCCACTACTCTTTGTCTCTAGATGATGTAACTTCTCCATGTTGTATTCACACTCCCAAGACTGTGGCCCTTTTGACTTACACGGGATACTCCCAAACACACTCCCTTCCCTGATGGCCGATGTTTCCCCACAATACAAATCCTCAGGTTTTCCTGTTCTTGTACATTTGTCACGGTAGTGGTGGATTATTTAGACGGATGTCGACTGCCAGAAGTTGTTCTCCGGCTGAAACAGCGTGATGAGAATGAAGATGTATAGCCTTGTCCCCGGCGCGGATAACCATGGTTACAGTGGAATATTTCTGCGGCCCCTTGAAGAATGTGTGATTTGTGCTTTCCACCTGTCTCGGGTTAAGAGGAAAATCTCACGTGCAATTGCTGCTATTATGGCTTGACACAATGGTCTCTCGGACACGAAACACACCCATTCTCAGCCGTGCAGCGTACAGACAGTGAGAGAAAGGCGAAGTGTGTCACAGGGGTTTTGGAATGTTTACCACAGTATTCCATCCAATTAATTCCTATTAGGCTTAATGATTGTGCTGTACATTGTCAGCAATGGGAGAAAAATATCGTTTTTCTTCCTCCAATTAAGGTCTATACCCCCCCAGTGATGGGATTTTGTTTAATTCCATATCAACTCTCTGTGCCTCTTTATGGGTTTATATATGATTAGCCATTGACTCGCCTTTGGAATAATTTCCTGGTACAGTAGTTATTCAGAGAGCAGGGAACAGGCGGCCCAGACAGCATCCCCCAAACTGCATTTCATGGTCAATTATGTACATGCATAAATATTGTGAATGGTCCAGTTGAGAGACTTGCGCAGTCCTGAATAATTTCTCTTTTCATCAGAAACCACTGCAGAGCAGACAGGCTCCCTGCAGATTGTGCAAAGTAAGGGAGAGTGAGAGAGAGAGAGAGAGAGAGAAAGAGAAAGAGAGAAAGAGAGAGGGGTGTACTGGGCCCAAGACAAGGTCTGTTAAAGTCTGTTAAGACAGGGAGAGAAGGCAGGACTGGAGCCCACACTGGCAGACGGGGAAAGAAGGCTCTTAAACGGCACTCACAGAGGGCCCCAGGGGCAGGGCATGTCTCCCTGTCTGCCTGTCTGTCTGCCTGCCTGCCTGCCTGCCTGCCTGTATATCTCCCTGCCTGCCTGCCTGCCTGCCTGCCTGCCTGCCTGCCTGCTTCCCTGCCTCCCTGCCTGCCTGCCTGCCTGCCTGGCTGTCTATCTCCCTGCCTGCCTGCCTGCCTGCCTGCCTGCCTGCCTGCCTGCCTGCCTGCCTGGCTGTCTATCTCCCTGCCTGCCTGCCTGCCTGCCTGGCTGTCTATCTCCTTGCCTGCCTGCCTGCCTGCCTGCCTGCCTGCCTGCCTGCCTGCCCGCCCGCCCGCCACAGAGAAATCCAGCAAGGCCGTTGCTGAGCGACAGAGTGTGAGCGAATCACATGACAGGGCCTGGATGGCGGCAGCAGGTCGGCCATCTGACACCAGAGACAGACGAGTCAGTGTCTGTGATTCACTGTGAGGAGGCTCGGCTTGGACGCGCCTCAGAATCTAGTAGAAAACAAATCAACACTGGAATGCAAGATTAGTTGGAGAGAGAGAAAGAGAGAGAGAGAGAGAGAGAGAGGGAGAGAGAGAGAGAGAGAGAGAGAGGAGGGGAGGGGAGGGGTGGGGTGGGGAGTAGGTGAAGAGGTTTTAATTGAATACAGTGTTCTTTGCATAATGTTGTTTTAACAATAATTTATTTAGCCCAGTCTGCCAGGTTTCCTGGCCGGCGTCCAAGCTAAAGAGCTCAATGACTACACAGATCAGTGGTTCTCTCTCTCCGAGTCGAGAGCCTGTTTCAAACCCTCCACTCTAGAATATGACAGAGCGCTGGTCGGCCGGTCGGTGGCTGGCCGGTCGCTGTTGCGTAACGTGTCATTTTAGTTTCTAAATGTAGACATTGTTTCAATTGTTCCACCTCTCTAAACGTAAGCACTCATGTTTGTTCTTTATCTATGCTGACAAAAGCACCTCTGTAGTCTGGGAGGAGAAGGGTGTTGTCCCAAGGCTCGTCATATAAGGAGAGAGCGCTCTGGGAGTTATCTGAGGGTAGGACTCTGTTTCCTAACCAGAAGTCTGCTTACATGAAGTGTCTCGTAATCTGTCATGAGTGACACACCGTTGAGTGAGTGGGAGAAGTTGTTCGGATCTGATTTGGAAATACTTGTATCTTGCTTGAGTGCACGTCAGGTCACAGAACACAAATACGTAAACAAGATTCTTCGCCCTATCGCAAGCTGAGTGCTCTCCAGAGGGCCTGGGATGATGCACACGTGCAGTGGTTGTTTATGACTGTTAAGTCATTGACATTCCGTTCCTGAATGGAGGGAAAATGGAGGGAAAATGGAGGGAAAATTACAGGGAGGAGGGGAACAATGAGGAAAAGGAAAAGCAC
>NC_139670.1:2360569-2363069 GCF_951799395.1 Argentina silus | reverse complement strand
TTATAAACAGTACTACGGTTCGTATTGTTTCTATGGAGGATAGGTTAATAGCAGTCAATGGCGGAGTGAAAATAGCACGGATTAAGTAATCAGATCAGCTGTGTTTGAGTCTTTTCTTAGCTGTGACCCACTTGGTCTCACCTCAGTCACAGTGTCAAACCGTCTACACACATCCTACGGTTAGGGTTAGGGGTTAGGATTAGGGTTAGGGGTTAGGTGTTAGGATTAGAGTTAGGGTTAGAGTCAGGTGTTAAGATTAGGGGTTAGGGTTCAGTGTTAGGGTTAGGGGTTAGGGTTTGGGGTTAGGGTTAGGGTTAGGGTGCCAGTACAGAGGTTGTCAACCACACAGCTCTCCCCAATCTTATGAAACGTGGAATAAATCCATGCATTTTTGGTACTTGGTGAACTTTTCATGAACCTACCCATCCGTTTCCGGATTGGTTTGGCCCACCAACAGAGTTAGAGAGAGAGAGAGAGAGAGAGGAGAGAGAGAGAGAGAGAGGGAGAGAGGGAGAGAGAGAGAGAGAGAGACGCCCAGACTTCTTATTGTTTCCACTTCCCCTCCCTCTGCCAGTGTGGTCGTCAGAAGGGACGACCAGGGTGTTGCTGTTTCACATATGGATGATTTTAATGAGGTCAGTGGGGTGCCATGATATTACTCATGCTCCTCCAGTGTGTGTGTGTGTGTGTGTGTGTGTGTGTGTGTCTGGCGCATGCGTGTGTGCGTGCGTGCGAGAGTGTGCACGTGTGTCCGGCGCATGCATGCAAGTGTGTGTGTGTGTCCGTGTGTGTGTGTGTGTCCGTGTGTGTGTGTGTCCATGTGTGTGTGTGTGTGTGTGTGTGTGTGCGCGCGAAGGTCACAGGTGACTGAGCCGCTGCCATGTGCCAGGGTGGCATGGCTGGCCCTTCCCCTCATCCCCTGAGGTCGCCAGTCGCCCCAGCACATCTGCTCCGGCCCTAATTAGTATCATTGTAGACCGCGGCTTAAGGCTCCCCCTTCGTTAATAGCAGCCTGTTGCTCGGGGAAACAGTCTGGATGGTGTAAGCAGCTTCTTCTCAGGTCAGCCCCTCTGATAATCTGCCGACAGGAGTGCACACAAACACACACACGCATGCACGCACACACGCACGCACACGCATGGACGCACACACGTACACACTCGTGTACTTAAACACACACACACTTACACACACACACTTACACGCACACACACACACACACGTACACTCATGTACACTTAAACACACACTGTACTGCGTGGACACACCATCAACCATGTGCAAGGCTGTTGTGACCGTCAGAAGCTGCTCTTTTGGTGAACAGACGAGGCCTCAGGCGGGAATGATGTATGTTATTATGTTCTGTATATCTCTTTGTTTTGTTGTGTTTGTTTTGATTATTCAGTCATAGTTTGGTGAGGATTTCCATGGCACATACTTACCTCTACGATCAGTCATCTTTGTACGGCAGAGAAGGCAAATGATTGACTTTGCTATGCTGTTTGAACAGTTAGTCAAATAACTGACCATTTAGTTTGGTCCTGTACTGTAAGTCTTCCCATCTCAACAAGATGGAGGACACTTTAGATGCCTTGCCAGTACCAGATTGGGCTGAATTAAGACATAAAGATGTAGATTTGGACGGGTTTTACTCCAAACCAGCTTACTCTTGCAGGGTAAAGACGTGCATTAACAGATTGAAGATTGAATTTGGGTTGGGGGGATTTTGGGGATTTATGGTTTATCGTAAGGAATTAATTCTCAATAGGGGGTGAGAATGCTATGGATTTCCACCTGCATGTTCCTCAGGCACACTGAATGGGCTGCCCTGTTTTTTAAGGAGGAGATTTGTAGTACATATGCCAAGGGAGATTATTTTATACAAAACAGTGGCCTACTTCTGAGCCGAGTGGCTGAGTGGTTCCATAAGCAGAGCAACTGTACAAGTGACTGTCTTAACTCATGTTACAAACGCGCATTCGATCAGCTTTATATATATATATATATATATATATATATATATATGAGAGAGAGAGAGAGAGAAACATATATAATTTTAAATATTGGTTGTACTCCTCTGAAGAGAGAAAAATCCTGTCTTTTTAATGATCATTTATTTGGATATGAATAGATTTGTTTAGAAAACCCTGTCAATGAGACGAGTGCATCCTAATTCACCCAGGATTCCTGTCTTTGTCTTTGGAAAATATGTTCCATTCAACGACATTTAGTGTTGAGCTTTTTCACGGTGTGTTATCTGTGTCAGGGTTTCATCTTCCACTACTAGGGAGTCTAATTCGGCGAAGCTGAGGGAGGGATGAAGGAGGGAGGGATGAGGGAGGGAGAGCTTTTCAAAGACCGCCAGTAATCAGCGTCTCTGAGGCAGTTGACGCAGCAACAAAGAGCACACAATGTCAAAACAGTAACCCAGATACTCTAAACCCTCTGCATTGACGTTTTGTTCCTGTCTCTCTGTGCGGCTAGCCTTCGCATGGCCACA
>NC_139670.1:2345569-2355569 GCF_951799395.1 Argentina silus | reverse complement strand
CTCTCTCCCTCTCTCCCTCTCTCTCTGCTAGCTAGATGTGCCTTGTCACTGCTGCCCTGTGTTGTTTTCATTGCTCTCACTCCCGGCAAACAGGCAGGCAGACAGACAGACAGACAGACAGACAGGCAGGCAGACAGACAGACAAACAGACAGACAGCTAGGCAGGCAGGCAGACAGGCAGGCAGACAGACAGACAGATAGGTAGGCAGACAGGTAGGCAGACAGACAGACAGACAGACAGACAGGCAGATAGGCAGGTAGACAGGCAGGCAGGCAGGCAGGCAGGCAGACAGGCAGACAGGCAGCACTGCATTAAACAACCTGGAGGTTGTTTAGTAGCAGCAGTCTGCAGTGTGACATGACACAGGGCCTCCACTGTGTGTGTGTGTGTGTGTGTGTGTGTGTGTATGTGTGTATATACAGTGTGTGTGTGTGTGTGTGTATACTGTGTGTGTGTGTGTGTGTGTGTGTGTGTGTGTGTGTGTGTGTGTGTGTGTGTGTACTGTGTGTGTGTGTCATGAGTGTGACAGGAGAGGATACAGCAGGGATCTCCTGTGAGTCTCTCTCTCTCTCTCGGTGGCTCGGAGATAAATTGCGGAGACATGTTTATCAACATCCGCGAGGTGTGAGGGACCCCCTTGTTGAAATAGAATAATGGGACCTAATTGAGCAGTAACATGTTGTGGCTGTTAGCCAGGCAGGCCCTCGAATGAAAGTGTCTCACCATCCCGTGGGGGGTGGGGGGGGGGCGGCATTTAAACAGCGCAGAATGTGGTAGTCCACTATCCTGCCTTCCTCCCGCCTTTCGTTTTTTTGGGGGGGGTTTTGCTGTGTCTTCTCTGTCTCCTTCAGCGCTTTTGTGCACCTGTAAAAAGAGCTGATCAGACAGTGATGGAGGAGTAGGCTGCTCTGTCAGCCCCAGCCTCTCAGCCCCAGCCTCCCAGCCCCAGCCTCCCAGCCCCAGCCTCTCAGCCCTAGCCTCCCAGCCCCAGCCTCTCAGCCCTAGCCTCCCAGCCCCAGCCTCTCAGCCCCAGCCTCTCAGCCCCAGCCTCCCAGCCCCAGCCTCCCAGCCCCAGCCTCTCAGCCCTAGCCTCCCAGCCCCAGCCTCTCAGCCCTAGCCTCCCAGCCCCAGCCTCTCAGCCCCAGCCTCTCAGCCCCAGCCTCTCAGCCCCAGCCTCCCAGCCCCAGCCTCCCAGCCCCAGCCTCTCAGCCCCAGCCTCCCAGCCCCAGCCTCTCAGCCCCAGCCTCTCAGCCCCAGCCCCAGCCCCAGCCCCAGCCCTGCCCCGATCTCATCCCCAGCCCCAGCCTCAGCCCCAGCCCTGCCCCAGCCCCAGCCCCAGCCCCAGCCCTGCCCCAGCCCCAGCCCTGCCCGGATCTCATCCCCAGCCCAGGCCGTGATCGATTCCTCTGGAGGAACAGCAAAGTCTGTCTCCTGGCACCTGCCTTGCCAAGAACAGGCAGGGAGGGAGGGAGGGAGGGAGAGAGAAAGAGAGAGAGTGAGAGGAAAAACCCAGCTGCCTCAGCCTGGGCCTCGTGCTGCTTTTAGTGCAGAGGGGAGGAGGGATGGATGGAGGGATGGAGGGAGGGAGGGAGGGGGGGAGACTGCTGGCACCATCTGTACATGTCTTTTGTATTCCAGCCCTCATCTTTACACTGAGCGAGGCTGGTGTGCTCAGTGTTCAAATGAAAGGAGAGGTTCTTCTGGGGCGAGATGCTCTGCCTTAAGTGGGCTGTGTGAGAGGATAAAGTGTGTGTGTGTGTGTGTGTGTGTGTGTGTGTGTGTGTGTGTGTGTGTGTGTGTGTGTTGATATTTCCCTATTATTTTCACATTTGGAAATAGGGCATGGCACTCTGAGGACATCCCATCCCATCCCATCTCACATCCCATTTGTTCTTGCAGTGTGTGTGTGTGTGTGTGTGTGTGTGTGTGTGTGTGTGTGTGGCCAAATCTTGCCTTGTTGCCTTGTTTATGAAGGGAGCCAGACGCTTTTGTTTGTTCCTCCTTCCCATCAGCCCCATTAGCCTGCTGTCCTCTCTCTTCCTCTCTCTCTCTCTCTCTCTGCCTGCCCTCCCCTCCCTCCATCCCGTCCTCCCTCTCACCCCTACCCTCCCTCTCTCCCTCTCTCTGTCTCTCTTTCCATCCCTCCATCTTCCTCTCCCCTCACAACACAGCAACAGTAGCCCATCCCTCCATCCCCCCGTCCCCCCGTCCCTCCGTCCTTCCTTCCGTCTGCCAGCGGAGTAGCTTTGTTTAGTGAGAGCAGGACTGTGGCTGTGACAGGGTAACTGTCATACTGACGTGGCTGTATGCGTGTTTGAGCCTCCCGGCTCGCCGTAGCAGCGATCTCAGAGCACTCTGTTTCACCCCGCTGCCTCGCTGGAGAAGTGCTGCTGCTGCTCTGAATCATGGGAGGAGGTGGCCGCCCTCTACGCTTTGATTGGATCCACATTCCCTCTTTTTCTTTTTGTACCGCCCGGGAGGGGGGGGCGGGGGGGCAGAGGGAGAGGGAGAGGGAGAGAGTGTGTGTGTGTGTGAGAGAAAGAGAGATAAAGAGAGAAACAGAACAGATGAACAGACACAGACAGACAGAGAGAGAAAGAGAGAGAACAGTCAGACAGACAGACAGAGAGAGAAAGAGAGAGAGAGAGAGAGAGAGAGAGAGAGAGAGAGAGAAAGAGAGGTCTTTTTGTCGTTGGCCACACTGCTAAAGATGCACTGCAGATGAAAAGCATATGATTTGATCAAACACAGTCTGTGCCGGTTACCTAACCAAGCAGCCGGTAGGTAGGTAGGCAGGTCCATCCGAAGGGCCAGAGTGAACCCTAGTGGCCGAGGACGGTAGTGGTTGAACACCGGCTGGCTGGGTTGGGTTTTCCCCTTCACCTCCTGTCGTTTTCATATGGGGAGGTTATGCATTGCGCTGTCAGCTGGGCCATTACATTTCAATTTGCTTTTTATACTTTGCTCAGATGCTTCTATTTCTCTTGTTGTTTATGTTTCATCTGCCCTTTCTGCTCTCTCACAGCCGGTCTCCGTCAGCGGGAGGCCGGGCTGTGGAGGGCTGCTATGTCTCTGGAGCTATGCCTCACAGGATCCTGTCAGCAACGCTAATAAATACAATCCTCCCTCTCTCCCTCCCTCCCTCCCTCTCTTTGTCTCTGTCTCTCTCTCTCTGTCTCCCTTTCTCTCTCCCTCCCTTCCTCTCCTCCTCTCCTCCTCTCCTCCTCCAGCCCTGCTATCGTCCTGGTGTGAGGAGCTGGGCCGTCTTCTTCTCCTCCGTCACCAGAAGAACAGACAGAACGAGCCCCCGGGGAAAGTGCCCATGCAGCCCCCCATGAGCTCAATGAAGCCCACCCTCTCACATGGGTCAGTGTGCAGTAACGCTCTGTGTGTGTGTGTGTGTGTGTGTGTGTGTGTGTGTGTGTGTGTGTGTGTGTGCGTCTCTTTTGGTGTGTGTGTGTGTGTGTGTGTGTGTGTGTGTGTGTGTGTGTGTGTGTGCGTGCGTGTGCGTGTGCGTGTGCGTGTGTGTGTGTGCGTGTGTGTGTGTGTGTGTGTGCGTGTGTGTGTGTGTGAGACAGGCCAAACCCCTGGGGAAAGCCCTTGCAGCCCCCTATGAAAAACCCCACCTTTTCCTTATAGATCACTGCCTCGACAAACTACCAGTGTTGCTGGTTGTAACAGGGTCAATAGAAGGTAGAAATACCTCCCAAGCTAGCTACATGTTGTTAATAATTACACAGAAGAGTACACTAGGTCACATGTAAGCACAGCAGTGGGGAAAGAAATAATACATCCTGTTTTATAATCTATTTGTTTACACCCACAAGGCACTAATGTATGTAACTGTACTACATACACGACATGATCAAATATTAGCTAACGGGGAATTATGTCAACATGGTGTGTTCTCTGTTTCCACAGCGATGGATCCTTCTCCTATGACTCGGTTCCCTGGCAACAAAACAGCAACCAGCCGCCAGGCTCCTTATCGGTGGTGACGACGGTCTGGGGCGTGACCAACACCTCGCAGAGTCAGGTGAGGTGTCCCCGCACGCGCACGTCGCTCACGCCTCCACCAATGGAGGAGGAGGAGGAGGAGTCTGTCTGATTCGAATGTTGATCTCACCTGAGGACATTGAGTTGTGACTTCATCGATCCATTGTTCATTTATGCTTCAACTCACCAACTGCCAAAGAATTCCGTGAACACTCCTCACCACCGAGAGTGCCTTAAGTGTTCTATGTGGTGTTTACCTAGCAACAATACTTTGATTGGCTACAAAATTAAGCATCATTTTTTATTCACCCTTGGCACTAGATGAGTGAAAGCCGGGTACCCTCACACGGTTCTAATCAAGAACAACAAAACATAACAAAACGAATCATCGAACCAGGCCAGGTCTCTCTTGTATAAGAGATTGTTAATCCCATTGAGACTAACCTGGTAAAATAAAGGTTAAATACATACAAAAAACACCAAAAAACATATACAATCTAATGTAACCTGTGCGGTACGTCCGTCTGTGTGTTCACCAGGTGTTGGGGAGCCACATGGCGAACAACAACAACCCTATGAACCCGGGGGGGAACCCCATGGGCTCAGCCATGTCGGGGAACAACCCGGGGATCAACTCCCCCCAGTTCCCGGGGCAGCAGCAGCAGTTCCCCTCCAAGGGCAACGCCAACCAGGCCTACATGCAGCAGGGCATGTACGGGCGACCCAACTACCCCGGGGGGGGAGGGGGAGGAGGCTTCGGGGGGAAGTGAGTGCCCTGCTTGTTTGTTGTTGTTGTTGTTGTTGTTGTTGTTGACACACTCCTGGTCCACAGGAGGTGCAGAGAGGAGGGTTATTCTGTTATTCTGTGTACTGTGGTGCATGTCATGTTTATTTTAAGTCCAACACACCCTAGGGCTGTAAGGACTTTAGGTTGAGTAGAATGAATCAAGCGTTTTCATAGTGACCCTGAATGTGCCGTGTGAATGTAAATGACTGTGTACAATTAACGTAGTCCCTATTTTGTTATTTTTCTTCCGAATTAGTTTTTTTCACTGTATATTCACTTTTTACATTTACATGACATTTACATTTATGGCATTTAGCAGACGCCTTTATCCAAAGCGACTTACAACAAATACATTTGTTTAAGTAAGTGAATCATCTATCCATCAGTCATCATAAGGTAAAGTAATCAATGCTCGGACCAGGGGACGTAGGCAGTCACAATGCTAGAAGAAGGAAAAAATATATTTTTTAAATTATTATTATTAACAGGAGAGAAACTTGTACAGGGGGCTAGTGGGGGTGAAGAGGTCTTTAGACGTTAGCCCCGTTGAGACTGCAAAGTCCGTTACTGACCCATCTCTCTGTCCCCCCTCCCAGTTACCCCGGGGGTCCTAACTCCGGTCCCGGTGGTATGGGAATGCCTCCTCACTCCCGGAACCCCAACGACTTCACCCAGCCTGCAGCCGCCGCCGCCGCCGCCGCTGTCGCCGCCGCCGCTGCCACGGCAACGGCCACGGCAACAGCCACCGTGGCCGCCCTTCAGCAGGACACGCAGAACAAGGACATGAATCAGTATGGACCGGTACGAGTAAGAACCTTTATCACTTATTAGCTGTAAACACACTGGAATCACACATACACTGGATGTCCTCATGTTTATATTGATGTGCATATGGATATATATACATATACACATATATCATGTTCATATGCTGTATATTCTCATGTTTCTATGTGTTTTTGTGTGCCAGTATGCATCATACAACATAGCTGCTAGGAGCAACACAAATAAGAGTGGTTATAACACCCAACACAGCATACTAGCTTTACATACTAGCTTTACATACTAGCTAGCATACTAGCTTTACATACTAGCTACTATACAAACTTTACATACTTGTTAGCATACATACTAGCTTTACTTACTAGCTAGCATACTAGCTTTACATACTAGCTTTACATACTAGCTACTATACAAACTTTACATACTTGTTAGCATACATACTAGCTTTACATACTAACTTTACATACTAGCTTTACATACTAGCTTTACATACTAGCTACTATACAAACTTTACATACTTGTTAGCATACATACTAGCTTTACATACTAGCTATCTTACAAACTTTACATACTAGGTAGCATACATACTAGCTTTACACACTAACTTTACATACATAGCTAGCATACATACTAGTTTTGCTGATCTTTTGGCCCTGCCCTTGTGTTGCAGATGAGTTCCTCTTTCCAGATGGGACCAAACCAGGCGTACAACAGCCAGTTCATGAACCAGCCTGGGCCGCGCGGCCCTCCGTCCATGCCCGGGAACATGGGTGGGGGCATGAACAACCCCAACATGAGCCCCATGGGCATGAACCAGCCACGGGGCCAGGGTATGGGGCCCTTCGGGGGCCACGGCCAGAGGATGCCCCAGCAAGGCTACCCAGGACCCAGGCCTCAGGGCATGGGCATGCAGGGCATGAAGAGACCCTACCCTGGGGAGGTGAGTGGAGCCCGGACTAACATCAGCCACGCTCGCTACAGTAATGGCTGAATTAGATATGTGTTGTCTTAACCTGCCTTTACTGGCCTTCAATAGATTGTTGGTTTATATAAATTTGAGATTTGTGTGCCTGCAGTGTGTGTGTGATTCTCTTTAAAAACTGAAACATTTAGTAGGGACCTTAACAGAGTGCACCAAGGAGTTGTTGTCTTAATTTCAAAGAAAACATGATTGAATGGGAAAATGTAACTTCTCTTGACAAATATGATTATGACCTTGATGCTTGTCATCCCATGCAGCCTGCCTATGGAGGACAACAATACGGACCAAACAGCCAGTTCCCTAACCAGCAGGGGCAGTACCCCACCTCCAACCCCTCCAGGCCTCTCCCCTCGCCCAACTACCCAGGCCAGAGGATGCCTGGCCAGCAGATCCAGGGCCAGTACCCCCCTCCCTCTGGAGCCATGGGACAGTACTACAAGGTGAGCACCGAGAACCAGGACAAGTTAGAGCAGGTGACTGCATGCAGCGCAGTCTAGACACACACACACACACACACACACACACACAATTTACACACACACACACACGCACATACAGACACACACACACACACACGCACAGACACACACCCCGCATGCACAATTTACATCCTGTATCCTGTTCACATGATCAATCAACTTTGACACACACACGCACACACACACACACACACACACTTTGTACCTGTGTACTTAGTCCTGTACCATGACAGTACGCAGAACCATATTTCCCATGTTGGTCTTGTTTCTCTTTTTCCAGCAAGAGCCATTCAATGGCCAGAATCAGAACTTTTCTGGGAGCGGATATCAATACAGTCAAGGCAACATGAACGGGGTACGTTTTGTTTTTCATTTCTAAATATGTTTTTAGGATATTTCTGCTTTATTGGGATAGAGACAGTAGAGGTTAACAGGAAGGATGGGTGAGAGAGAGGAGGGATGACATGCAGGATATGTCGATGGCCGGAATCGAACCAGGGACCTTGCGATGATATGGTATGTGCCTTAGTGTGCTACGCCACTGAACGCCTCTGAACGGGGTACGTTTGACTGTCTGACAGATGTTGTGATCTGTACGTCGTGATCCATTGTCTGTGAGCACAGCATCATACTTTAAATGAAACATACTATTTTCATTTTATGAATCTGGCATACAGTATGATGATGGTGATGACGGAGATGATGGTGATGCTGATGGTGATGGTGATTATGATGATGATGGAGATGGAGATGATGATGATGATGATATTGATGATGATGATGATGTGCTTGTGATCCGTCTTGCAGCCCCCTCGGCCGGTGGGTAGCTACCCCCACTCCCCGGTGCCGGGCAACCCGACCCCGCCCATGACCCCAGGAAGTAGTATCCCCCCATACCTGTCGCCCAACCAGGACGTCAAGCCCCCGTTCCCTCCAGACATCAAACCAAATATCACCGCTCTTCCTCCTCCTCCAGGTAGGCTGCTCTGCTCTGCTCTGCTGGCTGTGTGTGTGTGTGTGTGTGTGTGTGTGTGTGTGTGTATGTGTGTGTGTATGTGTGTGTGTGTGTTTGTGTGTGTGTGTGTGTGTGTGTGTGTCAGGACTGCGTTATGCTGCTCTCCCACACTGGATTTTACCCATAGGGATTCAAAACAATCCTTGCGTCTAAAGCTAATTTGTGTAATGTAACCTGATCTGTGTGTGTGTGTGTGTGTGTGTGTGTGACAGCACTTGAAAGTCATAATTGAAAGACTAGAATTATTTTCTATCACAACCTAACGTGTATTTGTTGTTGTTGCTCTCATGAGGATAAGCCTGACTCTGAGGTCTAACCTTATCACCTCCTCCCCTCCTCCTCTCCTCCTGTCCTCTTCTCTCCTCCTCTCCTCTCCTCCTCCCCTCCTCTCCTCCTCCCCTCCTCCTCTCCTCCCCTCCCCTTCCCCTCCTCTTCCTCTCCCCTCCTCCTCCTTTCCTCTCCTCCCCTCCTTCTCTCCTCCCCCAGCCAACCCTAATGAGGAGCTCCGGCTGACATTCCCCGTGCGTGACGGGGTGGTCCTGGAGCCTTTCAGGCTGGAGCACAACCTGGCCGTCAGTAACCACGTCTTCCACCTCCGCCCCTCCGTACACCAGACCCTCATGTGGAGGTAAGAGCTCCCCCCTGAGGCTCAACATGGTCATTACAGTACATGATACAGTACCTCACCTCACCACCAGGGGTCCCATTCTATAATACATTCACAGGACGCCAATCCAAATTCTGTTACTAGGTAAATAAAACACTTGGCACTCTAGGTGGTGAGTGTTCCGGAATTCTTTGGCAGTTAGTGAGTTAATATAAAGATTGTATCTCAATGAAACTAACCTGGATAAATAAAGGTTAAATAAAACATAAAAGCTGAGTTCCTGTGTGTCTCCCCCCCCTGCAGGTCAGACTTGGAACTGCAGTTTAAGTGCTACCACCACGAGGACCGCCAGATGAACACCAACTGGCCGGCGTCGGTCCAGGTCAGCGTGAACGCCACGCCACTCACCATCGAGCGCGGAGACAACAAGACGTCCCACAAACCCCTGCACCTGAAACAGGTCTGCCAGCCCGGGAGGAACACCATCCAGATCACCGTCACCGCCTGCTGCTGTGTGAGTACACACACACACACACACACACACACACACACACACACACACACTCACACACACACACACACACACACACACACACACACACACAGACACACACACACACACTCACACAGACACAGACACAGACACACAATATTACTGTACCTCTACAAGAAATACTACTACTACTGATGATGATGTTGATGATGATGTTGATGATGATGTTGATGAAGATGATGATGATGGTGATGATGATGGTCACTTCCACAAGGAGGAAGATATTGATGATGATGATGGTTCTCCTCCACAGTCGCACCTGTTTGTGCTGCAGCTGGTCCACAGGCCCTCAGTCCGCTCCGTCCTCCAGGGCTTACTGAAGAAGAGGCTGCTGCCCGCTGAGCACTGCATCACCAAAGGTACGTAGTCATCCCCTCTGTCATCCCCCCCCCGTCACCCCCCTCCTCCCCTCCACCACCAAAGGTACATAGTCATCCCCCCTTCCTACCCCTCCACCACCAAAGATACATAGTCATCCCCCCTTCCCACCCCTCCACCACCAAAGATACATAGTCATCCCCCCTTCCCACCCCTCCACCACCAAAGATACATAGTCATCCCCCTCCTCCCCTCCACCACCAAAGATACATAGTCATCCCCCTCCTCCCCTCCACCACCAAAGATACATAGTCATCCCCCTCCTCCCCTCCACCACCAAAGATACATAGTCATCCCCCTCCTCCCCTCCACCACCAAAGATACATAGTCATCCCCCCTTCCCACCCCTCCACCACCAAAGATACATAGTCATCCCCTCCATCACCCCCCCTTCCTACCTCTCCACTCATTATGGTGTG